>NW_023466830.1:0-7154 GCF_013731165.1 Rhagoletis pomonella
TGTGTAAACACAATCTACTTGATTCCCTTCACGAAAGTCAGCGAAACAGTCTTCAGTAAAAACAGCAAGGTTTGTTACTGTTGATCTACCTTTGACAAATCCGTGTTGGTTACAGCAGATAAGACCACTAATTGCGAATGAGAGTTTGACTTTAACAACAATCTCGAAAATTTTAGAGACCGTGGATAACTTCGAGATAGGTCTATAATTACTTACGTCATTCTTGCTTCCGCTTTTATAAATTCGAGTTATAGATGCTCTTTTCCAGTCGTCTATAAAAACGCCGGATGTTAAGGACTTATTGAAAATAAGCGTTAGCGGCTCAATCAGGGAGGAGGACTTTTTAAAAATAATCGCCGAAAGTCCATCCGCGTCCATTTGTTTGGAGGATTTTAGCGATTCGATGCCTCTACTAACGTCATCTTTGGTTAGAAAAATCGAACCAAAAGACAGTGACGAGTCGGAAAGGAAACAATCATCGAAAGGTAGACCAGCATCGGACACAAAATTGGCACAAAAAACTCAGAAAAAGATTAGCACCATCAACAAGAGTGGTCGCATGTTTATCGCTGTAGAAGACGGAGGAAGGTATGCCAGAACTTGACTTTTTAGATTTTATATACCTCCAAAAAGCTTTTGGGTTATTTTTTATGTTGGATTCATAGTTTTTAATGTACCTATCATGTAGACGCTTATCGAGGGCGTTGAAACTCTTACGGTAATGCTGATAACGTTCAAGGTACAAAATGTGCCCGGATTTTTTGAACTTTTTGAAGACGTTTCAACTCTTTTGTGTGCCATGGTAATTTATAGGGTTTCCTAGTGAATGTGGGGATTAGATCCACGCAGAGATCAAAAACACGAGATTTAAATGTGGTGAAGGCGTTGGTGGTATCCATTTTAGTAAAGAGCGTGTTTCAATCGATTCTTAGCAATTGTGAATTAAGCTTATTACAGTTGCATAGATTATAGTTAAAAATAGGTTGCAAAGTACTAGGCGAAGGAGTAAAGAATTCGTAGAATTGGAGTGTAATTTCTAAAGAAATATGGTGGGCATTCCGCGGAGAAATTGGTGAATCACATACCTCCAGCTGATGATTTAAGTTGTCAGTTAAATAAGTTAGGTCTAAAAGTCGATTAAAGTCGTTAAAATAATGATTAATTTCGGAAAGGCCAATACTTAAGAGACTATCAGTAACATAAGTATCATAAACATTGCACACATTAACTGGCGTTAACACTGATGAACTACTTAAGTTACTCCAAGAAATATTATTAAGATTAAAATCGCAAAGGACACACATATGGTGATTTTTAACTTCAGAGCTTATACAAACTAAATTATTAATGTGACATTTATAAATCTCGTCATTACTGTTGGGAGGGATATACGACGCACACACGAACAGTTGGCCGAAAGAGCCCCGCACAGTAACGCAAAGTTGATCGAGGAGGGAATCAGAATTAAGTAGCTGAACTAAAGATGAGCTGAATTTCCGCTGTACAGCAATTAACACGCCGCCGCCTCTGGAACACCCAGTTTTGATTTCGTCTCTATCTTTCCGGAAAACACTATATAGGTTTGCATCGAAGAACTCGGAATCGAAGAAGTTGTTATTTAACCAACATTCGATAATTACAAAGACGTCATAATCGAGGTGAGACCTTAATCGATGAACTATCTCTGCTTTGGTCCTCATACCAGATACATTGTGAAAATATATTTTTAATTTATGCGAAGATTTTTTAGCAGCTATGTTTGAGTTGACGGACTTACTTTCCTTTGAAAAAAAAAAAAGGACGCACGGTGACGTTAGCGGGCCAAACTTCTGGCAATAGCAACTTATCAAACGATTTTACAGGTACCCCAAGCTTAAAGTTGACACTTTTAAAGAGTTAGTTGGCCCATCCTTTTTAATAAGTTTAAAACATGATAAAAGATTCTTTTCAATTCCGGAGTGTTTTCCAACATATTCAATAATATCAACAGAGCTGACAGATGGCTTAAAAGATGATAAATGAAGCCACTTTAATGGAACGGCCACATTAAGTTCAGCATTCGAACTAGATCCAACGACACGCAATTCACCTCTCTTATTACCGGCCTTGGCAGTAGTTTTACGCCTTTCCCTGTTACGAGCGGGAGACATTGATTGTATCGAATCACTTGCATTAGATATGGGGGTAGAAAGATTAGCAAGCGAAGAAATTTCGCCACTCCCTAATGTAGATGTTTTCCTCTCACCTGGGGGGTTACTCTGCAATGCGATGCGAAAGAGAAATGCGATGCGATAGGCAAATACGTCGTAAGTAATACGCTGCGGCGATTGCCTATCGCATCGCATTTCTCTTTCGCATCGCATTACAGAGTAGCCCCTCAGACCACGATGCATCGAAAACTTCACCACGCTGCAGCACTTTATTTGTTTTGTTTATTGTTTGCTGATTTCCATAAGCGCGGCAACAGAGGCGTATGATATACACATTTCACCCGTAGCAGTGGCGTTAGTTGACGTCGACGCCGACGCTGTAACACTAGCATCAGTGGGAAACGAACGAACGCCCAGAGACGAAGCAGATGGAAATAAGAGAGGACGAAAAGCAGCATCAGGCATAGAGGCACTAGTTCAATGGTCGGCACGCCATAGTACAATCAGAGAACGTAAATTTATAGAGAAGGTCCAAGAACGAATCAGCGTGGAAACTGTCAAATACCAACAAAACTGGCGAAGCGCATTTTAAGAGCGACCAGCCAGAGTCAATCGAATTTTAACAGAGCCCAGCCAGAGGCAAAATAAATTTAACAGAAATTGTCTCATCAAAGCAAATGCATATTTTTCTTGTTAGAGATGAAATGCTGATGGCTTTTTACGTTTTTACAACGCTTTTATTGCTCTTTAAATTGGTTAATTATTTAAAATAAATGCATGCATAGGTCGAAATGTGTAATATGTACATATTGTGCACATGCATATGTATGCGAGAGATACAATTTTGTGAATCTAAAATGTGAAATTATGCAAATATGTAGTATGCAATTGGCAAATTCGTTGGTGATTTGCCGTCGGCATTTGGGTTGAAAAAATCGACTTTTACTTTTTTACCGATTCATATGGTATATGCTACGCTATTTTCAACGCAACAAACCGCAGTTTTCCAGCTGCCTTAGTTTTTCCCCAAATTCACTTTAAAGATGGACACATTGACCAAAAAATGCAAATGCGCACTGTTTGGTGTTGGCATTAAAAGCGAAGCAAATCGGTTTTTATATATTTAACGATTCTAATGGTAGCTTATAGACACGATATTTTCAATGCAACAAACTGCAGTTTTCTAGCTGCCTTAGTTTTCTCACAAATCCACTTCAAAAAAAAAGTACAAATGCATTGATTGCACGCACGTGTTTACTTCAAAGTGTTTTTGTCGAAAAGTTATTTATATTGAGAAAAACTGTGCATTATCATTTTTCACTGCTATACTCGTATTATATGTAAATAATGGGGCATATGCATAGTTAAAATAAAGCCGACACTAAAGTTAGTTACAGCTTTTTCATATCACTTTCAGTGGACTAGGCATCTGTGAAAAAAAAGATGCAACTAACTTCTTATTTGGGACTGACAAACTTAAACTTAGAGTAGACTTTATTTCATATACGAATATGCCCCAATAGTTTTGGAGTCAAATGAAAATGCATTTCCCCATGCATATGTATGTACATACATATGTACTCCATTAATTGATAACGTTTTTACATGCATACCTATATATGTATGTACAAATGTGCATATTACTGCCAAAATGCTACGCACATACATACAAATGTACATATCGTCACCTAAAATGCAAAAGGCCGTAACTAACAAAAAATTCAAAATTGACTTTTTGATTGATTATGAAGTACTTAACCGAAACGCATGTACACAGCAAATTTTACATGCATGCGTCCAAAAATAACGACTTTATAGGCGAAAATCAAAAGGCCGTAACTACAACTTCAACAATTTCATAAACCAAAAAGCCGTAACTACACTTTTTTTCATTCTCTTTGATTCTATTTCAATGTGACACATTGTGTTATCCGTAATTACAGTTGTTTTCATTATCTTTCATTCTTTATGAAATTGTGTTATTGTGTTACTGCCTTTATTCCCGGAATAAAACAAAATTAATAAAATGAGTACTAATTGTGAAAATGGTTGTAATGAAAGACTTAAAAAAAAAATAAAAGATCTGGAAATATAATAAACGGATTGAAAGGAAAAAAATACATGGGACTATCGAAAGGCATTATTAGTGAAAAAGCTCCAAGAGAACTTAAAGCTGGATGTACTTCAAAATTCTGTGAGAAAAGTGCTGTACGGAATTGTTCTACATTTTCCGAAGAAAATCGTAAGGAAATGTTTAGTGGGTTCTGGAAAATGTCATGGGATCAAAAAAAATGTATGTCGTTAATCTTGTTGAACGCGCAAACATAAAGCGAATTGGTGTTGAGAACTCTAGAAGATCAATTACAAAACGTTACTATTTAAAACATCATTCTAAACGTGTTCAAGTGTGCTTTCATATGTTTTTATCTACGCTTGGAATAAATGAGAAAATGGTGAGGAATTGGGTAAATTTCAATGACTCCCATGGCACCAATATTTCGCCAGAAGAACAAAACAAAATAACATCAGAACGTAAAGCATTTACTAATGAAGGAGTCTTATTTCAAACACGTTTAAATTTTCTGGAAAAATGGTTGCATGACATTCCTAAGCTTGAATCACACTACCGAAGACAGTATACGGAGAAACTGTACTTGCAGTCCGATTTTAAAAGCTACAAACATGTCTATGAAGTTTATTCTAAAGACTGCGAGACTAATGAAGTAGTTCATGTAACTTTTCCAACATTTATGGCAGTATTAAAAAAACAAAACTGTTGTATATTTAAGCCAAAAAATGATATGTGCGACACCTGCACATCATACGAATCGAAGAACTTAACCCAAGATCAGTACGACATTCATAGAAATGATATACAAGACATGAGAAATCAGGATTACACTTGTTGTTATGCATTGACATGCAGGCAGTGAAATTGATTCCACAGACAAATGCAAATGCCACGTACTATAAAATGAAATTACAAGTGCACAATTTCACAATTTATAACGTTATTTCACATGAATCTGACAATTTTGTCTGGGACGAAACAGATGGTACCCTTGTTGCTTCTACCTTTGCTACATGTATAATAAAATACATAAAAAATGCCATTAAAAAGTCACCAAATATTCATCACATGTTGATTACAAGTATTTCCTTGACTACGAAAGTATTCCTAAGCGCTACGTATCTATTCGACCAGGTAAAATTTAACACACATGTATAAATTATGTATAAAAAACTCAGTATCTTCATTACAGGCAAAAAATCCGGAGAGCCAACTGTTAATATGATCCGTGCCTTGGCATATGATCCATCTGGAATAATTTATTATAAAACAAATATCAACGACGATTATAACGTTTTGCCACAACGTACACAACAAAAATTTAGGGACATCGAACCTTCACAGTTACATACCGAAAGAATACCAATATCCAAAAAGAAATGGGAACACCTGCAGGAACTTAAATTTTTACTTCCGGCTGACTGCCACAGCTTTTATGATAATATACCCTTTACATCTTAAACCTATTCTAATTTGCTATTTGTAATGCAGGTTTTGTTGTTTTCAAATGAATTATTTTGTTTTTCTTAACCAGTTTAATTTAATTTTATTTTCTCGAACTAAATTTATTAATTAAATAATTTCTTTTGTGTTAAAATACTTACAATAAATAGATACAAAAAGACATAACTTGTTAAAAACTTTTTTAGTTACAGCCTAAAAGCACATTTTCTTATTTTAACCATTTGTTTTATTTTATGCACCATTTTTTTCAAGTAGTTACGGCTTTTTGGTTTCAGAAAAATAGAGTGCAAAAGGCCGTAACTAACATTTCTTAAAAACTACTTTTTTCCCATTAATTTGGTTTTCAGAAACAAATCCGTCTTTGTTTTCTACGCTTAAATCTACAATTTGGATATTTAGCTTTAAGTAGTCTTTAATTTATAACGTTTTTTGCTTCTCCTGTAAAATACTAAAAATGTTAGTTACGGCCTTTTGCATTTTAGGTGACGATATGTACAACTCACGGCAGCATACATACATATGCACATAATTACACGCATACTCAAATACAACAATAACTATTTCTTTCATAAACGCATGCGCGCATTTCTCAAGGCCAAGTAAATTCATTTATAAAAATAATCGCAGCACATCTCCCCGCAAATTCATCACCCTCAAGAGCAACTTTTTCAATCCGACACAAAAATTCTAAAATCTTAAAATGAGGAAATCTCGGCCAGCCAAGTGAAAAGTGGCAACTATTTCTCTATATCCAGTAAAATAAGTTATCTTGCGTTACATACATACCTAAGGTGACGGACAAATTCAACCACAACATAAACGAACATAAGAAAAACATAACTCTGGCGTACGAGTCAAATTGCACACTGTCCACAATCTTCACAAAAACTAAAAGTCCGATCGAAACCTACCAACAAAGCAACGTGGTGTACGAAGTGAAATGCATGGGAGGAGAAAATGTAGACTGCAACAAAATATATATAGGTACAACGAAAAGAACACTGGGAATCCGTTTAGCAGAACACGAAGCGGACATAAGAAAGGAAAAGAAAAAGACAGCACTCGCATAACATATGTTAGAAAACAGTCACACAGCTGATCTTGCAAACGCCAGAATAATAGATGTAGAAAAGAGAGAGAGGACAAAATACACACTAGAGAGCCTTCGCATATTAGAGAATAGAAAAGGAACGATGAATACAAAAGAAGACACAGATGATATTGCGGCTACTTATTTATTATGTTTGTGACAAGAAAATCAGTATGACAAGTGTACCAAACGATAATGGTACAATGCTCTAGCTTTTAAGTGTTTATGTTTTAGTGTTTATATGTTTATGTGTTTATATGTTAACAAATATACGTATATGAAAGTAAGTGTATATGTTTGCTGCGTGATAAATTCAAATATTGAGACTTTATTAACTACATGTTCAATGTAACTTTTGTTCCTAATTGTTTTTGTTTGT
>NW_023466831.1:0-3741 GCF_013731165.1 Rhagoletis pomonella
GCCGATAACGTTGTTTAACCGCAGATTAGTGTTAACCAGACATTGAGTAACTGGTCCTAGATCTACTTGCATTTTAGAGAGTGCTTCATCTACTGAGTGGAAGCTAATGGCCAATAATGGGTAATCCGCGAATAATCTTATCTTACAATGGCTGAGGCAATTTTTAATATAATTTATAACGGGTGATTTTTTAAGAGCTTGATAACTTTTTTTTTAAAAAAAACGCATAAAATTTGCAAAATCTCATCGGTTCTTTATTTGAAACGTTAGATTGGTCCATGACATTTACTTTTTGAAGATAATTTCATTTAAATGTTGACCGCGGCTGCGTCTTAGGTGGTCCATTCGGAAAGTCCAATTTTGGGCAACTTTTTCGAGCATTTCGGCCGGAATAGCCCGAATTTCTTCGGAAATGTTGTCTTCCAAAGCTGGAATAGTTGCTGGCTTATTTCTGTAGACTTTAGACTTGACGTAGCCCCACAAAAAATAGTCTAAAGGCGTCAAATCGCATGATCTTGGTGGCCAACTTACCGGTCCATTTCTTGAGATGAATTGTTCTCCGAAGTTTTCCCTCAAAATGGCCATAGAATCGCGAGCTGTGTGGCATGTAGCGCCATCTTGTTGAAACCACATGTCAACCAAGTTCAGTTCTTCCATTTTTGGCAACAAAAAGTTTGTTAGCATCGAACGATAGCGATCGCCATTCACCGTAACGTTGCGTCCAACAGCATCTTTGAAAAAATACGGTCCAATGATTCCACCAGCGTACAAACCACACCAAACAGTGCATTTTTCGGGATGCATGGGCAGTTCTTGAACGGCTTCTGGTTGCTCTTCACTCCAAATGCGGCAATTTTGCTTATTTACGAAGCCATTCAACCAGAAATGAGCCTCATCGCTGAACAAAATTCACACATTTCACACATTTCGAACCGAACACTGATTTTGGTAATAAAATTCAATGATTTGCAAGCGTTGCTCGTTAGTAAGTCTATTCATGATGAAATTTCAAAGCATACTGAGCATCTTTCTCTTTGACACCATGTCTGAAATCCCACGTGATCTGTCAAATACTAATGCATGAAAATCCTAACCTCAAAAAAATCACCCGTTATATATAACACTGTGAGACAAATGGTAGGGGTCAGTGATCGGGAAGGATTCAAACTACAGGGTAAAGTTATATCGGTAAAAAGGAAGTTATACGTGTCCCGGAGTTTCGCTGGGTCACGTCTAGGAATCGAGATATATCGACTTGAAGTTAGTAACTATCATATAGGGGAAATTGTCACCTTTGGTGGTCTTTTCTTTGACATAACTCGAGAACCACTAGTCCGATTTTGCTCAAACAAATTTAGAAAAATTAAAAATTATAATTCCTTTAATCTGTTCATATAACGTTTTTGTATATAATCAACAGTTTTGCCGGTAAAAATAAATGTATGAAGAAAAAAATATTTTTTGCCTAAAATATTAAATTTTTTTATTTTTTAAATATTTAAAAAATCCAAAACGCAAAAAAAGGCAAGTCGTATTTCTTTCACGCAAAGTCACATAACCTTTAAGCAAAATGGGACATAGATCATGAAAATCGATGGACGCGTTTCGCTTTTATTCACAATTAAGTGAAGGTATCTCATTTTGACAAGAATATTGATTTTATGTTTCAATGAATTTGGATAATATTTATTATATATTATTTGTTATTAACACGTAAAATTAAAAATTATTACAGGTAATTACATAGATACATAGGTTATAAAAATCGATGAACGCAAAACTTATTTTCGTGTGTTTGCGCCCTTTACTTTCTAGCGTGGTGGTTCGCCCACTTGTTCAGAGTCTGTATCGGATGAGGATCTGTCTTCATCTGGAAAAAATCAATTTTTTTTAATCAGTCAGTTAACTTCATTTTTGTGACTTACCCTCGGAGGAGCAAAATCGGACTAGTGGTTCTCGAGTTATGTCAAAAAAAGACCACCAAATTTCCCCTATATGATAGTTACTAACTTCAAAGCGATATATCTCGATTCCTAGACGTGACCCAGCGAAACGCCGGGCCACGTATAACTTGTTTTTGACCGATATAACTTTTTCCGTTGGTTTCATCCCATCCCGATTTTGACTGTCGCATAGTGTAATAAACAGAAGTGTTGCGAGCTCCGATCCTTGTGGTAGGCCTATTTCAATGGCTATTTCTGGTGAGTGTATTTCTTATTACAGTTCTTTGTTTTCTTCCGTTAAGGTAGCTTTCGAACCATTTAAAATTTCCTACGCCAATTTTATAAAGTTTTCTTAACGGTTTAAAAAGCTCTTTTCAAATCCAGAAAACTGAAATCGTTATTTGTTTCTTCGAGCTGCTTTCTTTCTATTCTGCTATTACCAAGCTGACTGCGGTTTCACAGGAGTGTTTGGTCTAAATCACGATTGCTCGCTTATAACAATATCATATTTATTCATATCTCTAGTAGTTGTTTTTCTACTATGGTTTCAACAATTTCCTCATCGCTGGGCAGCGTATTTATTCGTCGTATCTCCTCTGGTTTAACTGTTCCTTTATTTTTTCCACAGGCACAAATGTCGAAGTCTTCCAATATTCCGGAAAAAACACCGCTGTTAAAGCTTTGATTAGCTATACACGTATAAATGTAGCCTAAGTTCTCCATAGTGTCTTTCAAAACGCCTTCAGTTAACAGGTTTTCTCGCCATATCTTTTAGTGTCGCTGCTATTCGCATAAATTCATCCACGTTTATCGGTTTAAATTCAAGTTGTTTCTATTCATTACTTACTTTGTCTACATCTGATGGAATGTTTTCGATACTGTTACTCTCAACAAAGTAACGGTTTAACTCAGTTGCAATTCCATAATCATCTTCGATGCAAATGTCATTTGAGCATATTTATATTTATATTTTTATTTGAGAAGTCTCATTGTTCATATTTATAGCTACTATTGATTGCAATTTTATTTTCTATAAAGTTTTTATTTTTTATTTTAACCGTTCTTTTGTAATAACGATTTATATTATTATAACTAGCAAATACCTGGCTTGCTTCGCGACGCCTGATAAGATCTTTTGACCAATATAAAAATAGGTTTGAAATGCAAAAAGGGTTTATAATGTAAACACTATTGGCTTCGGTTGAAAGGTTAAATCCAGCTGCTCCACAGGAAGAAAGAGTTTTCCCGCTCAAACGGGGTCATTTATGTTCCACTCGTGTACTTTTTAATTCGTCCCACTTCTTCTTGATATACCCATGGCCCGTTGATTGTGTAGGACATCTGTGGCGCCTTAAAAATTTCGCGCTTAATTAATTATTAAGGTTAGGTGGATTAAGGTACCTAAAGAAGAATGAAATGCGCTTATGAGGTGGGTTTTGTCAAAGGCTGAGGTGAACTCAGCCGATCCAGAATCCGGCGAAGGTCCCACTAACCCCCACCAAATAAAAAACACTATTTTAGTGTATTTACTTCGAACACACACACACACACGGCGCTACGACTAGAGTGCTAGCAACCTTATGTCCAAAGAGAGGGAGAGCGAGAGAGAGGTGACGTTCGTTGTGGTCGTGCGGTCGGGTCGGAGCGGATGATGGCGAGAGCGCTAGCAGCACGGCGGTTGACTCTCAGGAGCAGCGCAGCAGCGGTGAGAGCGCTAGCAGCACGGCGGGTGGCTCTCAGGAGCGGCGAAGCAACGGTGAGATCGCTAGCGGCACGGCGGGTGACTCTCGGCAACAGC
>NW_023466831.1:3751-7154 GCF_013731165.1 Rhagoletis pomonella
ACAGTGGTGTCTGTATGTATGTATAGTGGGATATGTGTGTACGGTGGGGTGCGTATGTACTCCAACGTGCTGTGTACTATTGTTTCGTAGTGAATTGCTACGTTACACGCTTTAATTTTTTAATTATATTCTCTGAACGTAGACGGCGTGCGTAGTGGGAGGTGCTACGACTTCTTGCAAACTCTCATTCCTGTTTAATTTACAACAGGTCATTCCGTTCAGCTGTCTTTTTGTAATGGGTCCAAGGTTATGGTTCTCTGAACGTACTCCATCTATTGGAGGTGTCACGCCCTGTCAAACACTCTAACTCGTCATGTGAGTTAGGGGTCCGAAGATGTGAGATTTCACGGCTATGGAATGTGTCGTGGCACCTTGTGTAAACTCACTAATATTTACATCGCTATAAGCGTCAGTGTTGCCAGGTCTTCAGCATGAGAAAACGTCCCTCTTGGTCCGAAAAAATGTCATTTCCTACCCAAAAACGTCTTATTCAAATGATGTGTACGTAGGGTATAATAAAATGTCATTGCACATTTAAAATTTATTGTAAACTGAGATCGTTAATAAAAAATCATTTTATACATACAGCTGATTAAGTCATCACCATTTTGATCGATTTAGGCTGTTTCTCTTTTGTTTATTTAATGTTTATTATTTTTCCATAAAAGCTCATTATATAACAAACAAAATATAAATCCACATTTCAAACTTTGTGCAAAAATTATAAAAAATCTGCAAAGTTTCAGCTAGATTTTCAACTTTTTATTTAGATTTTTTAGAACTTTTTTGAGTATGCAGTTTGATAGCCCATTAAATTTCAGGGCAATAATGTACAATTTTAAAGAAGCTAAATAATAGCGTTAATTTTTAATTTATTTTATTTTTTTCTTGTAGATATTTGGTAAGGGTTTCAGCCTTTTTTGCGTTCATTACATCTTCACTGAAGTCTTAAAAAAGTCGCCCACTTTTTCTGACTTTTTATGCTGCTACAGCTTTTTTGATGCTTTTGCGAGCGTGCGTGTTGCAAGAGAACAGCTCTTCCTGATTTGGCTTTTAATGTGCAATTGCAAACATTACAATAATCCTCGTAACCTCAAGTGTTTACCTTTGAACACGGGATCCTTAGTCCACGAATCACAAAAAACAAAATGCGCGTACGCTTGGTATGCATCATATTTAAGTCATCTGTGTCCAAAGAATAAATATCCTTTGAAGCAGTTGCTGCAAAACACAAAGCTTGTAAAGATTTATTAAGAAAATAATTCAAAATCAGTTCTATTTACAAGATTTAGTAGCAGAGAAAAATTACTGGGAAGTTAAAAATCGTAATTTTTTACATAAAAAACGTCAATAGGATACAAAAAACGTCCAAATGACGATAAAACCGTCAACCTGGCAACGTTGATAAGCGTCTACTTTATTTATGTCTTCACACTAAATTTCGAGGTCATGTGACTTATCGGTTCCCTTTTCTTTATACCTTAGGTTAGGTCCGAGGTCACTCTCTATACACCAGTTAAGGCCCCATGAAAATCCATTCAGTAGTTCCGGAGATTAGTGAGTTCAAACAGACAAACAGACAAACAATTTACAGTATAGATTATCCAATACATTAGCCATTATGAAGAGCTCATATTTCAACTTCTTTAATTCAGTTAGTTCACGATCGTATCACAGTACTTCAGTTCTTCAAAATTGTAAGCCCTGAGGTGATTTATAAAGTTTTCTTTGGTATAGTTATCCCAACACATCACATTAGGTCAAGTGATTACTTTTTCTGTGCGAAATTAATAGCGGCTAAAATATTGCATTATTTTGATGTTAAAATATGGCAAACGTTAAAAAAGTGTAAAGGCAGTAAATAAAATGTGAAAACATGACTTGGCTTTCGTAAAACAGACTTTTATGCTTTTTTGTATGTTCAACTGACGAGTATTTGGTAGTACTCAAAAACGTTGTCCAATTAGCTTGGTTTTGACACAAATTATTTTCTTACCATACTGAACCCTCTCCCTCTTAAAATGAGCTACATAATAAAATAAGTATGGTCACATGTACATAAAAGGTTTCTTCTAGCGAGTTATTTTGGCATTCGAAATTCCTAAATTAAAAAAGGAAAAATATTTACTACAGAGAGATTCCTAAAGCAGTTAGTCTTCCTAAAACATTTCATTTTCACTTGAGGTTTCCGTGTTCCCAAATTCTTCACCGATATTATTTGTATTCAGAATACAAATCCTGCTTTGTGACACATTTACCAAAAATCGCTGGCAACTTCCTGAAAAGAATACGAATGTTTTTGAAACTAATTTGTGAAAAGAATGTTCAAAGCTCTATTCACTTTGAGTAACAAATTTATAAATCTCAATTCGTGAATTCTCTCGAGGATTTGCCTTTTTGCCAAGGCTGCTCATCAATGGTCTGTGGGAATCGGCGCAAGTGTATCTGTAACATAGCCACGGCTATGCTACTTCCATTTTCACTATTTAGCACCATTAAAATGGATTATTTATCAACAAAAAATTTAGGACATATTTTTGGATAGCTAAAAATTCGGAAAAATGTTAACTCTCCTATTTAAGCATTTTAGCGATAGCGAAAGTTAGAATCCGGCTGATAGTCGACACAGTTGGCTTTTTGATTTCGAAAAGAACTTCATTAGCAAGAAACGCTATGTTTTCAGATCTAAATATTTTAGCATCCTTTGTTTTCCACAATTTTCATCTTTCTTTGATATAATAATTACACTACTGTGATTAGGAGCTTAATGTGCGGAGTGCCTAAGAGTTTCATGGAACTTTCGAAAATATCAGCAGCACAAAATTTTTATTCAACATGGTTGACAACCGAAAAAGGATTTTCTTTTTTCGAACATCCAACCAGCCAAACTTCAAACAACTATCCTTTTGTAATAGCATGATAGCGCAGAAAACCCGTTTTTCTTGAAAACGGCTGAAAACGGCGGGTTAAGTAAAATAAAATCAATTCACTACATCTTAATGTATCCATTTCCGTTTCCATTCTGTTTGCCGAGAGTTAACAAAATTATAAAAGCTTACATAAAATCATAAATGGAAATAAATCAGAAAATTTTTGAGGTTATGCAAAGAAGTCAGTTTTTTTTGCAAACAAATGATAAAAAGTCACTCTTTTAAATAGGGACATAGGTTCTCACTTATAGTTTGGTTTTCCATTTAAAAATTTCCTTTAATTATTCGAACTTTACAAAAACATGCACTTTAAACTTATAAAATAAACCGGTTGCGCAAACAACGTGTCAATAACATTTTGAAAGTGTAACCGTGGAAACACAATGCCGGCGAACGGCGAACTCATTATTTCGGTTTTAAACCGAGACTGTGCATGTATGCATTACTTCGTTTTTTTTCATATGCATTATTTC
>NW_023466832.1:0-7152 GCF_013731165.1 Rhagoletis pomonella
ATATTTAACACTTTTGAAAATTTTTTTGATTAAGTTTCGGCTAGATTTGGTAGCCCACCGCAAAGGGGATTTGGAAATCGACCAAGGGGGGATCAAGCTGAGGTACTGTGCGAATGAAAAATCAGCCAGGCTCTATGAAAAGGCAGCAACGAGGCTGGCGGAAATTTGACTGCAGCTGACCTTGTGGCTAACCAGAGTGGAAAACAGCTAAGAGACCAGGGAAAGGGCCTGACTCTGCGAGGAAATCTCTATTTCGGATGGATTCCTGGAGCTGTTCCGGCTTTGCAATGAAACATTCAGATGTAATACCTTACCCACCAAATGTCGACTGACACTAGACAGATTTATGTGCACATTCTTTCAGAGGTATGCCGCCGTAACTAAATTTGTTGGCCCGCAACCAGTCTTGCAATCGCATCGGACTATATTAAAAGCCAATCAAAGATATGTATGTAGAATAGTCTAATAAATCGTTTTAATCATAAAAATCTCTGGGTTAACACTTCTATAACATTTTGTTTGCCAAAGTCCAAAAATCAGTCGGTCCTTTCTGTTCTCTACTAACCCCAACTAGCAAAATTTGTTTAAACAACCTAGACCTCATTTCAATGGGTGGTTGAAGACTACAGTTATATTCTGACCTACGGGAAGAAAATGCCCCACTTGAAACCCAATGATTTTCGCCTTACGTTTTTCTTAAAAAAACTCTGGACTCTCAAATTCGTACACCAGGCAATAGCAAAATTCAAGAGAGCTTACCTACGTAAAAGGTAGATCTATGGATACATGTCAAACCATTGCCATCATTATATTTGTATTCGCTTAAATTTGCACCTTTGTCCGTGACGTTGAAAAGGTCGTACGGTTCTTCAGTACATCTTCCATAAGTGCATGATGAGAAATTTGTAGAGCGTTCGGCTACTTCTCTAAGCTGGAAAATGTAACGCTTACGGCCCTCGGTTTGACACAGACGATGTCGATGTCATCTGCATACCCCATTAGCATCATGCTTTTGTACCGTTATGGTGCTGCTTCTATACAGTTTGGCAGCTGTTATTACGCTTTCCAGCATCAAATTGCTGGCATGATTATAATATATCCTATGCATAGCTGAGAGATTGTTTTGTGCGGAGCCCCTTATACATAAATTTTATTTTTGACAGTCTGTGAAAGCGCTACTTCCGCCCTACAAATTTCAGAACTATCTCTGAACTAGTACAAAACGGCTGCAGAGAGGGACAGTTGAAACTCTTGGTGTGCTAGTTGCGCTCTGTAGAGAAGTAAAAGCATAAATCTCACTTCTCGTACAATACTAAAATAGCTCAGCGGGAATACCTCCGACTCTAACATCGTTGGTCGCGAGTTCAAATCGCGGTGGAGGCAGTTTGTGTTTTTTCAGATTTAATAAATTTAACTTGTTGATTGCCGCTTAAAAATTGAAGAGAAAATGATCATATTTAATATAAGTAAACTAAAGGTATGAAAAAAAAATTAAATCAACTGCAATCTGTAAAACAAAAAATGAAAAAATATCAAAAAATGGAATAATCGAATTTTTTTTCATAAAAAACTTGTTGTCGAAGATCTGTCCAAAACGGAACCAGTTCGGAACTAGTTCGAACGTTCTGCAGAGGTGGCAATTTTCCCTTCGTAGGACATCGCCATGTAAAAGAGACAGTTGAAAGTATTGCGTTGGGTTAGATTGAGAACCAGTACCGCCTCTAAAGAGCTAGTTCTGCGCTAGTTCTGAACTAGCGCGAATTACTGCAGGGCATATACTATGTATATATGTATGTGTGTGCTGACACCGACCTGCAGTACGAGGGAGCGACTACAGGACTGATGAGTCCGTAGCTACCTGATAAACTCCGTCAATTACCGACCGACTACTTGCAGCGTATCTAGGTGGTAGTCACCATCCGGTCTCTCTGCACTAACGGGAGTTACTAAAGTAGTCACTTGCGTGATTTATGTGCGCCCTCTGTCGTACTTTTTCGCTATTCTGCGTCCGATTGGTTCGACTCCGCACTACTATGTGCACTAAATACCACGGGCTAATAGAGTAGCTACTTACCTAGGAGTCGGTGCAGTAGCGGTTCAAAAGTAGCGATTAACTACAGCAGTACTGGAGGGCGCTCTGCATGCTGGGGATGCGTATGTACACGTAAATATACATACTCAGATGTGAACAGTCAAATACGTGCGTAATAAATATTATTTTTAAATATGAACATTTTTAAACGACAATCGAATATAAAGTATCTATTTTTACTATGCATTATTTCTCTAAATGTAAGTGTTTTATTTATAATTTTTCTTTCTATTGTATGAGTAAGTGTCTCGCCCGCATTTTCTGTTATTAAAGTTTATTTTGGTTTTTTTTGCGTACACAATTGCGTGACCATCTATTTTTTAGAATCAAAATTGTTATATTGATTAAATCGTACCTATTGGGGATGAAATAAATACTTTTTTTATTTTTGTTTGTAGTAAACTTCATGCACTTAATAAATCTTTTTGCGTTGAAAACAAAGGTTTTTTTTTTTTAATTTAAAATCTTCAAAAGGATGTTTCTTTCGCGAAAACTTTTTTTTGCAATTTTTTATGTTTTCAGATTTTTGAAGATTTAATCTTTACATCTTTGTCTGATTTTTCACGAAAATTTTCTGACAACACTGATAAATATATTCTTGTGGAGTGCTAGTTACTTACATATATCTTATCACCGAAACTTCTTAGCATTCCATCCTCGAAAGAACTCTTGTAGTGGCATTTAGTAGTTTGGGTGCTTGAAATTTTTCGAACAGGTGTTCAGAACATTTAGCTTGACTAATCTAAAAATATCCTTAAAAAAGGATTAAAATATAAAAATATCCTTATAAAGGGATTAAAATTTAAATGCATCCTTATAAAGGGATTTTCCATATAAATATATAAAAAGACAAATATAAAATATTTTTAAGAAACGATATTAATATTCTAAATAAAAAAGGGACAAAAATATGCTCATACAAGGATAATAAAATCTTATGAAATAAATCCTTAAAAAGGACAAAAGTATCCTTATAAAGGGATACAAATATAGAAAATACCACTAAAAAAGGATAAAAATATCCTTGTAAGAAGATAACTGAAGCAGGACTGAATTTTGGACTCAGCTTGACGGTAGCCTTAATTGTGTTTTATGCCAATTAACCAGCTAAAGCGAGCGATGGAGCACTAGCCAATGCAGTAAGTGCTGAGGAAGCGTTAAATTATTTCCATAATTATGTATACAAGTATTTAGATATTTTTTGAAGACACTGAAAGCATGTAAGCAAGCACAAAAAAGAATTTCAGCAAGGACAATTTTTTAGCTTGAACAAAAGACTTAAGCAACGAACCCGCTCGAAGTACTTGCTACGAGAGTTGTTAGGCGTGGAATAGCTACTACAAATAGTTTTCTGTTGTTATGTGTACACTAAAGTTACAAAGCATAGCGTTGTGTAGTTTTTAAATTTGGGTATATTTTGCGCTGTTCAACTAAGGCGTTTCCGTCGGGATGCACGGTCACGCTGCCTGCGAAGGTAAAAGCAAACACATAATCAGACAATACAAATTTTTTACTAAAAAAAAAAAAACAAAATCCAAAAAAAAACAACACTCACGGCCGGCAATTTCTGGCCACCGCCGATATGCATCTATGAAAATTGGTTCGCACTTGGTTTGTTGTCTGCTTTTGACTAAGCCGCTACAAAATTCCCAAACTGCTCGTTAGGCAGCTACATGGCTTTAAACACGTGGCGGTCGCGGTGCTTTGCAGCAGCGGGAGTGCATAACTATGTACATAAGTATATGCAACATGCCACACATTGTTATGCTATCTATCGGCAATGCAATAATGTAGAGCGTGAAGCCACCGAACGTACAAATATTTCAGTTAAACAATTTTGCAGATATTTTTTTAATGAAGTGATTCTTTATTGGTTGATTGAATTTATTGGAAAATTAAGACTTCAACATTTGAGCTGAAGTTTTCTAGTTTTATTCTTCCAAAAAGCCTATTATCTGCATTATAAGGAAAAGTCTAGCATTTTTTTCTGCAATATTGCAGTCACACAATGTGCGCATGCGCATAGTTTCTTTGCGAAATGCGAGTTAGTTGGCCGCAAACACTGGGCTTTCATGCCAAAGAATAATTTGATTTCAATTTAATAATTTCAACTAATTAATGATACCGTAATGCCATTTAACTATGTGCAGTAGATAGCGCCAAGGTCCAGCAGTAACAACGATCAAGACCAAGAAACACATGCAAGTATATGCATTAACTTTGTTAGTATTTGTTAAATGAAATCTCTAAATGCGATTTTTAGGTGGCTTACGTTGTTGCAACAGCCAGTGAACAACCCACATTAGCATGCAACCGACATGCGATTGAGATTCGAGCTGACCACGCAACCAAAAAGCCAAACCGCTCAATTTAACTGCCGCTCAGCCCGCAAAGGAGATGCCGCTTGTTGGACAGAAAGCGTATGACAAGCTTTAGAATAGAGGCTGGCAGCCTCAAGTGCAAAGCTCATCGGAGGTGCCGCTGAAATGGAAGAATGCCGCTAGTGTTTTTGTGCGACTGAATACTGGTAGCTTGTATACAGATTTCAAAGGGCGGCATACAGGATGGTCACAAGAGCGCTGCCTTCCATGCCCACTAAAGCTCTGCAAACACTTCTAAACTTTCTGTCCGCGAACTTTTTTGCCGTAAGACTAAAGGCACTGTTAAAATGGAAAGACTCCAGATTCCGTCGCACCAACATTCTAATCAACTACGCCAAGACAACTCAACAGTTGTCAACACGGATGGCTCTAAACTAAATCTAAGGGTTCTGTTTTAGGTTGCCATAGCACTGAAGGGTCTTTCAAGCAGATATCGCGGTCATAAAAGAGGCGGCGCGTTTTGACTTATCGAATCTTCTCTTAATTTGCCTTCAGTTACCTATAATCTGATAGCCAAGCAGTTGCTATTAAGTCACTGGAATGCTTTGAAACATCGTCAGAAGTTGCGATGGAATTATAACGGGCCACTGGTTGATGGGAAGGTATGTTAATTTGCTTGGGCTTGCCGGCGATTGACTTCTGCCGATGCTGCCGTGACGAAGAAGAAATTACGGGCATGGAACACTACCTCAGTCACTGTCCTGCCCTATCGGGGGGCAATTCAACATCACCTCTTAGTCTCTCTGGCAGATTTAAGCGAAATGTAAACATCAGAAATCGCATGTAATACAATTGTCAGCCAAATAAAATACATGCCATGTGCCATATACATACTTACTTACATGCCTACATATTAGGGTGTTTAAAAATATAAACATCTAAATTTTGTATGGGGCACCCCTTCATTGTTTTATCAAAATCAAACAAAATTTGTTTGGGGTCGACGTCTGGGTTGGGAGAAATCATTTCTTTTTTAAATCGCTAAAATTTAGTAATATATCTATTCTTCATATATGGCAACCTTAACGAATTCTAGTCTGGTGTGGACCAAAGTATTTTCAAAAACCTTTCATTAGGAACATTCATATTGCATAATTTTACTTTACCTTTACAGTTACCTCATCTTAGTTAATAAACGGGTGGCAGCCCTAATAAAACCGTTTTTGCTCAAAGCTTATGAATATCCCTTCCGTTTGATGCTCATAATAGTTTTTTTTTTAAAACCCGCCGTTGTATTTTTCTTTTTTAATGCGGCAACCTCATTTCAAAATATTTATTTAAATCTCTTCAAACGCTTTTAGCTGCAGAAATTCAAATATTCTGCTGAGCTTTAAAATAGTTTTAAATTTTCCAAAGGCTGGCAACCTTTTCTTTCAAAAATATTTCTCCATATCGCTTATTTTTAATATTCTTCAGTTCTGTGGGACTTGTAGGAAGGAAAAAAATTTGGTCAAGCCTAATGTTGAACATACTATACATTTGTGTGTCGTTGCAAATATTCAATGCCCAATAAGTAGGCAAGTACAGATTAATAATATTCCAGCGTTATATGCGGCCAGCAAGGCAGGTGGAATGGTTGAAGGAGCTAAGCGGCTTCTGTGGTTGCCACAAAAGAGCCGCTACTATTCTAATCGCATGTCATGGATTTGTTGGGACATTTTTCGCATCTTCGTTGTATGCGTGCATGATTCCTTTACCACCACATTTTTCGGCTAACAAAAATCTTCGTAAAAATATGTACACACGCTGACCAAAAGCGATAATATATAGGAAAAAAAATTTTAGAATTGAAAAAAAACGTAGTAAATTTCATTTTTACAACGCGTTTTTTTTCTCAGTGTATGGCATACATTTTACAACACAAAATATCTGGCTTGTTAGTTAAGTGTTTTGGGTAAAATCCGCCTTTGAGTTCACAAAGGTAAAATACAGGGGTTTTTAATGTCCCACTAGTGACAATGCAATTCAGAAATTGTATGGTATTTTTGTTTGAAACGAATTTTATTATATATTTATTGGTTATTTATCTATGTATAAGTTCTGAGGAAATAGTTATAATTCACAATTGATCACATTCTGCAGTCAATGTCCCACCAGTCACAATGGAATGGCCCTAGTGTACTTTTGAATTGAAACTTTTTTGGGTTGAAATGCAAACAGCAATTGGGGTAAATCTCTAAGTTTTGCAAAACCCTTGCATGGTGTACGGATTACCTATTAAGCTAAAGTTAAGAGTAAATTTTCCTCTGTCACCATTTGCTGATAAAAATCAAAGCTACTTTTATAAAAGTCTGTTCCCAGTATTAAAAAAAAACTATTTAATTCGGTTAAAAATTGACTCCTTCAGGCTTTTTTCAACAAAATCAATGGATAATTTCCCACTACGCAGCGGTAAAAATCTGAAAATCAACGATTGAATATCGGTATGGGGGCGATCGGGATTGAGTAAATAATTAGTCCCGCGCCCATCTTTTCTATGTACATCCTTCCAACCTTCACTCACTTTCCGCTATCCTCGTACCAACCACTACATGCTTGCTGACTTTGTAAATTGATGTAAATAAGTGGTTTTGGGACAACTTTGGTTTACTTTACTAATTGGTTATCGAGGTCCTTATATTGCAGCACACTCTAATTAGACATTAAAATGCGTGCAAAGCGAGGCAACAAGCAATTTAA
>NW_023466833.1:0-7152 GCF_013731165.1 Rhagoletis pomonella
CAACAAAAAATCTTCTTTTTCCGACTTGTGCAAGCAAGCCGGTAACTGGCGCCCGAGTCAAATAAGCTCGGCGGCGTCTAGTGTTAGTTGTTGAAAGTGTTAAGAACGTTAAAGTGCCACAAATAAATAAAGACCTTTTTTAAGAAAAAGTGCAACAATAAAGTGCCACAAATTAAAGACTTTAGAAGAAATTTGCCACACTAAGGTGCCAAAAACAAATAAAGACTCTAAAAAGTGCCACAAAAAAGCACCGAAGAAAGGAAGACTTTGAAAAAGTGTGCCACAATAAAAAACGACTCCACACAAAAGTGAGATAATAACACTAAGTGGCGTGAAGAGGAACGTGGAACTTCCTTGACGCCCCAACGACAGCACGACACCAGCCGACCCGGAGTAAAAAACAGCAAGGAGTAAGCAAGTGCCCCCGAGTACCGTAAAGAAAAAAGGATATCAGCACACTTACCAGCATAACTACCAACAATGCAGCTGCTACTAATGTAAGAAAAATAGATTATAAGTACTAATTACACCATATAAACCTTATTCTCAATTCCTAAATTTAACGAAATAAAAATAGTTAGAGAAAGAATTTAGATACACGTCTGAAAAGTGAAAAATTTAAATAAAGAAAAGTTGTTAAAAATAGAAATAAGTAGTGAAAAAGTTAAATAAAGAAAATTTTTGAAAAATAGGTACATAGTGAAAAATCTAAATAAAGAAATTTTTTTTTTGAAAAATTGAAATAGGTAGCTAAAATCCAGAAATAACAAATTGGCTTGTACAGCCTATAAAATTAAATATTACTGAAGCTGCGATTCACCACCTTCGGGGGGACCCTCCAGCTTATAACATAAAAAAAAAAACACTGCGATTCACCACCCAAGGGACCCTCCAGTGATTTATCAACTAAACAAAAACCTAAAAGGATAAATTAATAATAAAAAATAAAAAACAGATAATAATAACAAAAGAAAATGGCAAATCCAAATAATTTAATCAGACCACCAGTGTTAGGGAATAACGCACCACCCCCACCTGCCCAACAAATATCCCCAGAAATAGCAAACATGATACGAGCTATGGTTTCCCAGGCTATAGAAGCCAGTGGGCCGGAGCTAGTCAGGACTACTCTAGGCAACAACAATAACCCCATCATAACAGATCAGACCATAGACGAGCAATATAGAAACAATATGGCTGAAATGGATAAAGTACCAGATGTCGTACGATCCTTGAGAGAATTCTCAGGAAATGCCTCTGAATTCAGCTCATGGAAAAAAAGTGTCGAGCGAATTATGAAGATATATGAACCCTCAAGGGGCACCCCAAAATTTTTCGGAATTCTAAATGTTATCCGGAACAAAATCGTTGGAAAAGCGGATATAGCTTTAGAATCTTATAACACCCCCTTAGATTGGACAGCCATCTCCCGCTGTCTGACTACCCACTATGCCGATAAACGCGACATAGGCACTCTAGAATATCAGATGACGTGCCTTATTCAGGGAAGAAGCTCCGTAAACGAATTTTATCAGAAGGTTTATAGTCAATTATCCCTAATACTTAACAAAATAGGATGTATGGAAATTGGCGAGGAAGCAGTCCATCTACTAACGGACAACTACCGTGCCAAGGCCCTCGATACCTTCGTGAGAGGACTTTCCGGTGACCTCCCTAGGCTTCTGGGTATAAAAGAACCCAAGAGTTTACCAGAGGCACTACACCTTTGCCTAAAGCTGGAAAATCAAAGCTTTAGAGCACACCATGCCAACAACCAAGTGTTAAACGCACCATCAGTCCCCAGACATCAAAGCTTCAACTCTTTCATTCCTAGACAACAACCCCCCCATTGTAAGGCAGGTACAACCATCAAACTCACAATTTCCCCAATCAGCATTTTATCCCGAATTAGCCCATATACCTCACCCTCAGCAAACCTATCGCCAACCAAATCATAATCCTCATAGCTCCCATCAATACCAAAATCCAAGTCCAAATCCAAACAATAGCTACCAACAACAAAATCCCTATAACCACCCTAGATATCCATATAACCAACAACCAAACTATCCTCCCCCAAGGCCACCTAAACCTCCTCAACCCATGGACGTCGACGAAAGCGTCCGGACAAAAGCGGTAAATTATGTCAACCGCCCTAAGCCCCAAGAAACTGGCAAACGACCACCGAATGCATCCATGATCAACCACCCCCCAGCGAAAGCTCAAAGGAACTTTCATATAGACACGGACGAAACGACCTACGATCCATACCATGAAGACCAGGATTATAACCAATAGGATAACAGCCAACAAACAGCTTACGGCCAGGAAACAACTTACAATAATGTAGACGAAGAACCATATGACCTAACGGACGTACATTTTTTAGACTGAATAGCTCTTCGTTGCCCTATTTTCGATGCAAAACGAAGAGCGGCGAAATACTTAACATATTAGTAGACACAGGATCTAACAAAAATTATATCCAATCCAGTCTAGTTAAAAACGCCAATGAAAACGATAACCCTTTTTTCGCCAATTCAGTTGGAGGGAAAATAAAGATTACGCAACACACATTTTTAAATCTTTTCAACTTGGAAAATTATAGACTCAAATTCTTCCTACTACCCACACTTAAGACTTTCCATGCTATATTAGGAAATGACAGCCTAAAAGAACTTTCAGCGGTCATACACACAAGAGAAAATTTCATGGTCATAGCACACACAAAAAGAATTTACCTAAGACAATTTAGTATACAGAACGTTAATACGATACATATTCGAGACGAACACCTTACAACAATAGGCAAAAACGAAATAACACAGCTAACACAAAAACACCGCAACCTATTCTCAGAACCGAACGAAAAACTGACATACACAACCAAAGTAGTAGCAGAAATACGAACGATTTCCGACACGCCCATATATTCAAAATCCTACCCATACCCCATCACCCTTAAACAAGAGGTGGAAGACCAAGTAAACAAATTACTGGAAGACGGAATTATCCGAAAATCAAGGTCACCCTACAACTCACCTGTCTGGATCGTACCCAAAAAGAACGACGCTTCAGGCGAAAAGAAGTTCAGAATGGTTATCGATTACAGGAAATTAAATGCAGTCACAATTGCAGATAGGTATCCAATACCCGAAATAAATGAGGTTCTCTCTCAACTAGGAGAAAACCGAATTTTCTCTGTGATTGACCTAAAAAGCGGTTTCCATCAAATTCCTCTTAAGGAATCTGACGTGGAGAAGACAGCTTTTTCGGTGAACAACGGAAAATACGAGTTTACCAGACTGCCATTTGGTTTGAAAAATGCCCCATCCATCTTCCAAAGGACATTGGACGATATACTAAGGGAACATATAGGACGGATATGCTATGTATATATAGACGACATTATTATATTTAGCAAAGACGAAAAGGAACATTTTGAACATATAGATACAATTTTTGACACCCTTACAAAAGCAAACATGAAAGTACAAGTCGACAAATGTGAATTCTTTAAAAAACAAGTTGAGTTCTTAGGATTTGTAGTGTCCCCTGATGGAATTTCAACAAACCCATCCAAAGTACAAGCAATAGCCAACTTCCCCTACCCTCAGACGATCAAAGACTTAAGATCATTCTTAGGATTATCTGGTTATTATAGACGATTTATTAAAGATTATGCTAAGTTAGCAAAGCCGTTAACATCCTTACTTCGAGGTGAAGAAGGAAGAATGTCTAAAAGCAGTTCAAAAAAAATCCAAGTACAATTAAACGAAGAGGCAAAGGCAGCATTCAATAACATCAAAAACACTTTGATATCCAAAGACGTAATTCTGCAATATCCCGATTACAGCAAAGAATTCAACCTGACTACAGATGCCTCAAAATATGCCATAGGCGCGGTCCTAGAGCAAAGTGGCAAACCAATTACCTTCATATCGAGAACCTTGAACAAAGCAGAAGAAAATTACGCAGTAAATGAAAAGGAAATGCTTGCCATAATCTGGGCACTCAACTCCTTTAGAAACTACCTATACGGTACAGCAAAAGTGGTAATACACACTGACCACCAGCCCCTTACATATGCCCTAAGTACTAAAAATAACAATTCAAAGCTAAAACGTTGGAAAGCCATACTCGAAGAGTATAACTATGAATTAAGATACAAGCCCGGAAAATCGAATATAGTTGCAGACACATTATCTAGACCATTCGAATTAAATTCATTATCAGTTGCTACCCACTCCGATGAAAGCTCATCACACAATCTAATCCCAGCAGTGGAAGGACCCATAAACGCCTTCAAAAACCAACTTTGGATCTCTTTAGGAGAAGAAGACAGCTATCAGTTTAAAATACCATTCCCGACCTACCACAGACATGTAATTATTAAACCCAATTTTTCAATAGATAACCTAACGGCATTACTAAAACGTTACCTAAATCCTTCAGTCATAAATGGCATAATTACCTCCGAAGAAATAATGGGAAAAATTCAAGAAGTTTACCCCCTACATTTTTCCAATTATAAAATCCGCTATACCCAAACAAAAGTAGAGGACTTAATAAGCGAAGACGCCCAAAACGAAGAAATTTTAAAAGAACACAAACGAGCACACAGAAATAGAGAGGAAAATAAGAAACAACTCATACAAAAAGTCTACTTCCCCAAAATGAAAGCAAAAATAGAAAATATTATTAAGCAGTGCAAAGTTTGTAAGGAACATAAATATGATCGCCATCCCAACAAACCGAAATTACTCGAAACCCCAATTCCCCAATATCCCGGTGAAATAGTTCACATAGATATCTATACTACAGAAAAACGTCTGGTCTTAACGGCACTAGACAAATTTTCAAAATACGCACAAGTTAAACTAATAAGATCAAAGGCAATAGAAGACATTAGAGAACCGCTACGAGAAATAATTTTTTCTTTCGGAGTACCGAAAACAATAGTCATCGACAACGAGAAATCGTTAAACTCAGCTTCCATTCAATTCATGGTTGAAGATCAACTTGGAATTGAAATATTTAAAACACCCCCTTACGCAAGCACAGTCAACGGTCAAGTGGAGAGATTTCATTCCACCCTATCCGAGATTATGCGTTGTCTTAAAACAGAACAAACTCATCGCTCGTTCCAAGAACTTTTAGATAGATCCACATATGAATACAACTACACCATACACTCCACAACAGGAAAACGACCGATAGAGACATTTTTCGGCAGACGAGTTTCAATAGACCCCGAACAATACGAAAACGCACGCAGAGAAAACATAGACATACTTAGGAAAAGACAAGCGAAAGATTTAGAAACCCATAACAAAACAAGACAACCCATAAAAACATATTCCCCTGGTGATATAATTTACGTCAGGATAAATAAACGATTAGGATCCAAACTCACCGCTAGATATAGGAAAGAAATAGTAAAAGAAGACAAATCTAGCGTAATAATAACTGAAAAAGGACGGACAGTACATAAAAGTAACATCAAGACTTAGAAACACTACTAATCTTTCAATTTTCTTACATACGTATAATTTTTTTTTACAGACTTCTCGTACATTTAGTATACGCGGACTATAAAATTATAGACTATACGAACTCACAACTAGCAACATTCGACACAGGACGGACAAAAATTCAAACTGGAACCTATAGGATAATACACAAGGTTGATCTAGATGCATGCCAAAAGGCATTAAATGAAATAAGCACTACTATACAATCAAAGATTACTAACGAAAACCCCCTTTTACCCATCCTCATTAATGAATTAAACTTAACACAAACTCATCTAAATAGAATTAAACCCAAAAGGTTTAAGAAGTCTATAAACACAATAGGAAAAGTCTGGAAATGGATCGCGGGAAATCCCGATCATGATGACCTAGTCAAGAGAGCCAAATAAATAATATAATAGACAATAACAACAATCAAGTAACAATAAATAAAATAGTTTTTGATAGGATAAATAAAATAACAGCCGTTTCAAATAAAATTTTGAAAGCCGTTCAATCTAGCGAAGACATACAGCACAATGTTGCTGTAGAATTAAAATACAAACTTAGAGTTATAAAGGAAGAAATTATCAATATAGACTATGCGATCCATTGGGCTAAAGCCGGAATTGTCAATTCTTATATTTTGTCAAATGAGGAATTAGAATTAGTTAAATCTGTAATTTTAAGGAATAACCTTGCATTATATAACGTTGAGGAATCGCTAGAACTTGCAAATATAAAAATAGCTTCAAATAGCACAATGTTATTCTACATAGTAGGCATACCATTAACAAATGAAGAAATTTGTGAATCAATTCTAATTAAACCAATAAAAAGGAAAAAATATATTAATAAAATCCCTTTTGAAGACATTGTAACTTGTAATGATAAAAAAATATTTGCTATTAAACAAAAATGTAGAGAAAACAATAATATTAAAATTTGTAGTCATAGAGATATTATAGACATTAGTAACACTACCTGTGTACCGCCATTACTAAGAAGCAGACCAGCAGAGTGCACATTAGTAAACAATCAGCACATCCCTTCAATCGAAAACATTTCACCCGGAATAATCCTTTTAAACCAGTATAAGGGCACAGTCGAAATTGACAGCCAAAAAATAGCTCTTGAATGGTCATATGCAGTGCAATTCCACAATTCCACGGTTATAATCGATAACCAAAAATACTCATTTAACGAGATACTAACCAGGAAACCCCTGCCCGCTATATTGCAATCAAATATCCCCTCAAACAAAGAAGAAGAAATTTTAAGCTTGGAAATGATGAAAGGACTCCACATTAACAACACCAAACGGTTGGACGCACTGAAAACAGCCCACACAGCAGCTCTAGTAACAAATTTTTCGCTAACGATCATGAGCATTATCTTCATAGCAGGTTTGATCATCAAGTTAATCACGAAAATAAATTTCAAAGCAGAACCAGAGCTATCGAGCTACAATGTGAACGCCAATGAGGCCGATACTCAAAAAGTCACAACACCCGAAATGGCCTTTTCAACAGAACCCACAAGCCCAGTTTTTTAGTCCAAACAAACGAGGACGTTTGTTTTAGCGGCGGAAGAGTTAGCACCAACTAAGTTGTAACTCAAGCTGACACAAAGACTATTG
>NW_023466834.1:0-7152 GCF_013731165.1 Rhagoletis pomonella
GGTGGACACAAAGACTTCAGTAAATATCTTTACCGTTTTAATTGAATATTCAGAAAACACAATTTTTCATTGCTACTCTTGGGAAAGTGAACGGGATAAATGCAACGCTTATCTGGATGAACAAATAAATAGGTATAGAAAATTTAGTAAACGCTATGCTAACGGGTCCATAACATTGAAAAGTGTGCTCTCGATTAATAGAACGAATTATGCGGACGAAGAAACCGTACCTTCCGAACCTCTCAGAGACTCGAGAGGATGTAGGACCAACAAGTGGAGGAAGTACATTCTAAATGAACGTGGCAGAGATATACGGCAAATAGCTACATTCTGATGCAATTCGAAAGCGGTACAGGCATGTGAGAGCCAGAACCTTACAATCGGCATAACCCAACGTCCGTTAAAAAGGTTAAGTTAAGTTATTCGAATTTGACCAAATAATTGGCGGAAAACAACCATGCATTATTACAATGCATTAGAAAAGAATAGGCTAGTTAGAAAGCTAATTAGGGATCACTCCCACTCTGTCCCTTGATGTCATGCCTAATAAGGGTAAGATCACTGCAGCAGACTTGGCTTACTAAGTCAGGATCTGAACACAGTATTATTCCTTACGTAATCCCTGATAACGCTGGTCACTGTGTGGCTAGTGGGATAAAATTTTGAGCTTTCTCCATTTACTTCCCGTCGGAGGACGACTGAACGAGAGGCTGTGTGATTGAAAGTACGCGCCGGTACATTTTTAGGCAGAGGGATGTAAGCTTCATGGAAGGATCGGTGGACAGCATCGGTGGGTAGCGTGCCATAAAAAATAGTTAAAAAAATATCTACTCGAAGATCGAACTGGCAAAAAAGCTATGTAGTTGTGGAATGCCTGACTTATTCTTCGGTCCCGTCTGAGTATTTCGTTGTCACTTCTGTACTAAATATTTACTTGATATTTCCAAATTTTAACTATCTAGAGGCGACCTAAAAATACATTTTAAAGCACTAGAAAACAACTTCGAAAGCAAGTTAATTTGTTGATTTCCAGCCCACAACTAATTTCGCTTTTCATTAGCAGTTGCAGCAGCAATTGAAACAGTTATGTAGTTAATTTATAGTTGTGACTTGGATGATTTCTAAATGCATAATTATAGCTTCCAGGTCAATTTGGGTAGTCATACGTAATTTGCATGAAATTAATGCCGGAAGAGGAAGAGAGCGCTTGTTCTTATTCTAACCATATATATGTATTTCGGCATGCGTATGTGCAGCTACGATTATGACGCAAGCAAGTTTACTTTGGTGAATGAGTGAAAGGTTAAATGCGTGCTTTAATAATGCACGACTGATAAACCTTCCATGAGTATGCTTTTCGATGCACTAAACTTACCATTAGCCACTGTAATATTGGCGCTCACAAGACGAAGTTTGCTGAAGTAATATCCTAAATTAAAAATTCTTTCGATTTATAGCGCCGAATTTCAAGCAAATTGGTGAACGTGCATTGCATGGAAGACGCGCGCACATTTGTACATACATATGTACAAATGTACTTACGTACATTAGGCCGAACAAGAAAAAAAAATTTCGCCGAACACCGCTGAGTCGAAAGCATTTCTGCAAGGCAATTAAAAAAAAAAAAAAATGTCCTCTTTTGCCCGAACGTCGGGTTGCCTGTATTTTTGGCATTTATGTACAGTTGTATCTTAAAGCATGGTCTCTCGCCGTCCTCGCAATTTCTATGACCAAAAGTCCTTTGAAATTAAAAACCTCATTCTAGTATTTAATCATCAGATCTGACTTCCTGCCTCGCTAACCTACTACCATATTTTCAATGATTAAAGCTCATTAAACTTTTGCGAAGGAGGGATATCGCTTCTATCGTACCACCTTAATGCCAGTAAATTAAAGCACACAAAAAGCATTAAATTTTTTTTTGATTGCTTGTAAGGTGGTACAGCCTAATGTACATGCATTCATGTGTCTATACTATGTATGTATTTTTGGGTGCAACAATGAGGTTTAAAAGGAGCTTTGTAGCGATTCATTCGTAATTAGTTGTTCATGCAGCTAAACCCGAAATTCATTGCGAATAATTAATCAAACCACAAGCTGATTTGGAAGAAATCTTCTATACTATAATAAAACTGTAATAAAGTCGTGTTCGTCCATTTCTCTGCTTGAACTCACTAATCTCCGAAAGATGGTGCCAGAGTCCAAATATTTAGAGAATGCGTCTTTTACAAAACCGAAATAATGCAACAATGATAACCAGGGCACGGAAATAACTCTTTACCAAAAAAGCATATTGGTCACATAAAGGTTTCTATCGGAGAGCTATACAAATGCGCACATAATTTTGGTTGCCCTCTAAGATTTATATTTAATTTCATGAAATAAATCTCCTTCACTGAGATTTACCTAGGAGATTTAAGTGAGTGGAATGATATAGCATTCCAGAAAACTAAAGTAGAAAAGTAAAACTATTACATTTTATGTTTAATATTTTTATTGAGCTTTGTACCACGATTGTTTATTAGGAAAAATTGAAAAAGCAACAAAGTCTAAGCGGTAGAAGTTATAGCACTATTTCGGAGATCACCACATCTCCTCATCAGACTTCTTTTTTCTAGACTTCAGCAGGGATCGAACCTGCGATTAAAAATAAAATGTTAACAAGCCACAATAACATTGACAAATACATAGTTTAGGAAGAGCCTGCCTCAAACTATACAAAAAAGCAAATAAGCAAATGGATGTATAGAATTGACAACAACAACCATGCTGTCGAATTTAAATAGCGGCAAATCAGCTGCACTTGATAGTAGTTGGTTGAATAAGGAAAATAAATTAGCAACAAGAGTTTAAAAATAAAATGTTAACAAGCCACAATAACATTGACAAATACTACATTGTATTTGGAAAAAAAAATGAAATTATTTGTGTTTTTCAATTTTGCTGTAAATGGCGACATACTCAATATACTATAATGAATTACCCCGGTGAAGGGCAAAAGCTATCTTTATCCAGATACTAATTTATGTTTATCTGGATACCCAGATATAGGGTTATCTTTATCCGAGTAACCTTGTAGGTGGTAATCTTTATCTGGGTACCCGGATAACTGGCTAAATTTGTCCGGCACCCGGATAGTGGGTTATTTTTACCCGAGTACCCGGTTGTTTTCTTTATCTGGGTACCCGGATAGCAGGTTATACCAGGGTATTGAGTTATCTTTAAACGAGTACCTTGATATGGGGTTATTTTTATCCGAGTCCCCGGGTAGGCGATTTTTATTCAGATACCTGGCTAGCGGGTTATATTTTCCCGCGACCCGGTTACATTACATGTGTACCCGTATGTAGGGTTTTTTTTACCCGGGTACCCGGATAGATGGTTATTTTTATTTCAGTACCCGCATAGGTGTTTATCTTTATCCATATATCCGGATAGGTAGTTATTTTAAACCAGGTAAGCGGATAGATGCTTATCTTTATCCGGGTACACGGATGGATAGTTATCTTTATCCGTACACTTGAATAGCGGGCTATATTTGCTCGGATAAATGGGTAGTAGTTGTAGATTTCATCCGTGTACTTGGCTAGTTGGTCGTTCTTGTTCAGGTAGCCGGGTAGAGGTTAATACATACATGTATGTATATCCGGGCATCTGGGTAGAGGGTTGTCTTTAACCCGATATCAGCTTAATTAATTCGGGTACCTAAGTAGTGGGTTACTTTTATCCAGGCACCCGTGAAAGAGGGTTTATTTATTCGGGTGCCCGCTTAGTGGGTTATTTTTATCCGGTTACCGGATACGTGGTAATCTTTATCCGGGTAGTGAATTGCACAACCTGCCTGAATAATTGATTAAGGATCAAGTACAAGTTAAGTTTTGCTTACATATGAAATGTATGTGTACCACCGAAATAGACTTATTTTTATTTGTCATTTATATTCCTCCTTGACTGAGAAGTATTTTTATTTCGCATCGGTAAAAGTTTCCCTCTGAGAGCAACCAATAAAGCATTGTTAAGAAGGTTGCGGTTAATCTCCGACTGCTACTTTATTTCTCCTTCGATAAGTGTTATTATGCGAGCAATTGAATTGGTTAATAGTTAACTTCGAGCTCTGATGATAACTATGTACCAATGATCTTTTTTTACATAAGCACATTTCAGTATACTCATGGACAGTATACAAAGTGGTGAAAATATAAATTGGGAAGAGATATTTTCACTAATGTCTATTATTATTCTATTAGTTAATTATAGATGTTCTACAAAGTTAGGTATTTTGATTTGCAAGGATTTTTTAGAGAGTAAGCTATTTTTTTTTAAGAATTATATATTTAAAACAAAAAAAAATCTCAAAAATTTGCTAACGTACATGCATGCATATTATTATGATATGCTAGCAATGTTTGCAAGTATACATTGTGATCAATCGCAAATTGCAGAGGAAAAACGATTACATCAATAATTTGCTGTCAATGAGCAATTGATGCAAATGCACTCGTGCGTGAATAAATAGACACATTCAATTGTGAGAACACTTACATACACTTAACTGCATATGAATGAATAAACACGTATGTATCTTCAGGTATATAGTAAAAGTTTTATTTGGTTACACTGCTGGTGAATGTACAGGCTGTATGCCAGCGAACTAGTTTTTTCCTGTACTTTCATGTACGAGTATGGTTGCAACTGACACAAGAAGCTATTAAGTTCTATGCTTAAACTAGGAACGTTAATTTCAGAAATAAATCAAATGAAAGTAACAAAATGAATTCTAAGCTATCTTCGACTGTATTTTTAAGTACTGTTTTGAACTTGTTCTGATAAAGTCAGCACCAGCAAGGCAATAAATCCATTTAATGTTCAATAACTGATAGATTATATTAGGTAAATATATGTAGCTGCCTGTAGTAAAAGAGGTGCAATTGGTCAGGTGAACTTAAAATTCTATTGTCATTGATTTAAGGATTGGCGCATGAGACGCACCCAAGATTTTTAAATCTTAATCTCGGTAGGCTAACAGCAGATGATAAGGCGATCTCATATCGCTTGAATTCCAATTCAATAATGTCCATGGCGCAGCTCAGTAACTGTTGCGATTGCACCTTCTGACCGCTCTGTTGTGTACTTCTGATCAACTGAACAGTTGTGTGTTTGATGATCGTAATATTTTTCTGATTGTTTGAGACAACATGTTGGTGTGTACCTTCGAGAGTTGAATTTGACAGCTAATGTATCAAGCCGATCAGAAGTCGCATAACGACCACTGATTTTTTAGCAACGGTTGCGCTCAACTGTTGCGCCTTCTGAACCTACCCAATGAATGTAAAAAAGTTAAGCAAAAGAAAATTGCCTTAATTTGATTCTCGTTTTACACGGTTTTTTGTACATATTCGTTTTACACGAATATTATTAATAATGCATTGTTTTATTTTTGTTTCTATAACGTTTTGTTTTATATTTATAAATTAATAAATTTACTTTCTGCTATTTTTGTTGCGTATTAATCTAATCAACGAATTTGGGATACCCTGAATTATATTTTTCATTTGCCAAGTTTTAATTTTACTGAAAATAACAAATCAAAAATATATATAAAATGCAAAGGCATAAAAAAAATTAGAAATACATAACTACATATGTATATATTTTTTTTTAAATTGAAACGTATCATTTCATTGTGTAGGTCGTGAATTTTTTCCACGGTGTCAATTTATACGCACACCGTGTAAAGCGGGGTTCAAGTATAGTTTGCTTATTATAACTGTCCAATGAATTCCTAGTGTTACATGTAAACATGTATACAAATTTGCATATGCTTTCAAAAAAAAAACGTAGTTAAGCTTGATATGCTAAAACCACTGGATCTGGTTTAATTGCGCTTTTACTGTCAAACCCTACAATAGAATACTAGTTACGCGCACTAATTTATGCACTGATGTTGTAGGTAAGGAACCTAATATACAATTTGTATTTGTAGTTGTTATTTGTACACTTTTTGGTCTAATGAAAGGCTTCCAATTGATAACTTAACAAAATTTAGTGCTTAATATTGAAAGTAATTAAAAGTGATTTATTTGCAAAATAATTAAAAAAATAGTATTCATTACCAATTACAAAAAAAAAGTATTTGTACTTGGTATTTATTTTTTCAAATACTGAGTAAATTACAATTAAATGTAATGAATATGTTGCAACTCTGGTGAGTACTACGACTGCGGTAGACCAGGGCAACATCTGGGGGTAGTTTTGAGGGTAACACAAGTTTTTAATGAAAACCGTTGCCATTTTTAATAGAACATTTTTGTCTTAGAGATTATATGTTAACAATGCATTCACTATTGGAAACAACTAAGGTCTCGCCTGACATAAGGGTTCGACTGATGCGATGTTTCACACCCAGATTGCGAGGGCCATTCCGAAATAAGGTTATATGTTTTTAAATCCTACAGTGTGTTCTGAATGAACACTTTGACTTTACTTTTTTTAATTAGTTAATTAATCTCAATGGTTTTAGCCTCTACCCGCTCCGCTCAACCGACACAAGGACACAGTCCGCATGATGTACGCAACGTTTTTTTTTTTTTTTTTGTGCCGAGTTGTGAAAAGCAAAGTATTTATTAGTGACTCGAGACTGCTTGCTGCATACCGGCTTAAGTATCAAAAGGGTTTTGAAATGTCGGATCTATATAGAGCACGTTGAAGTGGATACATTTCAAAACACTTACTCTGAAGCTGCCCAGCTCCTGCAAGACTGCAGTCTAAGCAACTGAGGACTTCTCCAGGACTGGCATCATCCACCTTCATCCAATTTCTCCTATTGCACCATGTAGTTTATTGTATTGATATATGTGAAAAACTGATACCTAACACATGAATTGATGAAGTGAATTGAAGCTTAGCACTAAAGTCATTCAAGGTCCAATAAAGGGTATTTCCTGCCTGTTCAAGCGATTGAATCGCAAACTCCTACAGGAACTTTACATAGTCATTAACTAGTTTGGTACTCCTCTGCAGTCAGTTAGCAAACAAATTCAATCTTTCATGAGTTATTCACTTGTAGACCTACCGGATAATTTTTGGGTCAGTGCGCTGAATTAGGGATTTAAGTGTATCTTATGGTTATTTTTCGATAAAGAAGGAGATTTA
>NW_023466835.1:0-7152 GCF_013731165.1 Rhagoletis pomonella
ACAGATCGTGGTTTTCGTACGTCGAGAGAGGACTTTACTCCTGAATTACCTACTCAGTCCAAAGTAGCACTTGTTGGCAAGAGTGATTCTGCGTTGGATTTCGATGCTGACATTATTATCGGTGTTAATGCTGGTTCCCAAGTAAACGAAATTCTCTACTTTCTCGAAATTGTAACTGTCAACCGTGACGTGGGGGCCAAGGCGCGAATGTGCTGACTGTTTGTTTGATGACAGGAGATACTTCGTCTTGTCCTCGTTTACCACCAGACCCATTCGCTTTGCTTCCATATCCAACTTAGAAAAGGCAGAACAGACTTCGCGGTTTTTGTTACCGATGATGTCGATGTCATCGGCTTAAGCCAGCAATTGCACGCTCTTGTAGTAAATTGTTCCTGAGCGGTTCAGTTCTGCAGCTCTTATTATTTTCTCCAACATCAGATTAAAGAAGTCACACGAAAGGTAGTCGCCCTGTCTGAAACCCCGTTTTATGGCGAACGGCTCGGAGAGGTCTTTCCCAATTCTGACGGAGCTGGTGGTATTGCTCAACGTCATTTTACACAGCCGTATGAGTTTTGAGGGGATGCCAAATTCAGACATAGCGGCGTATAGGCAACTCCTTTTAGTGCTGTCAAAAGCGGCTTTAAAGTCGACATATAGGTGGTGAGTGTCGATCCTTTTCTCGCGGGTCTTTTCCAAGATTTGGCGTATTGTGAATACCTGGTCTATGGTGGATTTGCCAGGTATAAAGCCACACGGATAAAGCCCAATCAGTTTATTGACGGTGGGCTTCAGTCTTTCACACAATACGCTCGATAAGACCTTGTAACCTATGCTTAGAAGGCTGATTCCGCGGTAGTTGGCGCGAATGGCGGGGTCACCTTTCTTGTGGATTGGGCACAGCTCACTTAAATTCTAGTCGTCGGGCATATTCATCTGACCATATTCTGCACAAGAGATGATGCATGCACCTTATCAACTCCTCGCCGCCGTACTTGAATAGCTCAGCTGGCAGGCTGTCAGCTCCAGCAGCTTTGTTGTTTTTCAGCCGCGTTATTGCTATACGTACCTCGTCATAGTCAGACGGTGGAACGTCGACTCCGTCATCAACGACTGCGGGCTCAGATTCTTCTTCTCCACAATATTCTGTGCTGCTACCATTTAGTAGGGCGGAAAAGTGTTCCCTCAATAATTTAAGTACGTTCTGGACATCAGTTACTAGGTCGCCATATTGTTCTTACAGGAGTCCGCCCCGGTCTTGAAACTTTCCGTAAGTCGCCTAACTTTCTGGTAAAATTTTCGGGCATTCTTCCTGTCGGCCAGCATTTCAAGCTCTTCGCACTCACGTATTTCGGCCTCTCTCTTCTTATTGCGGCAAACACGTCTCGCTTCCCTCTTCAAATCCCTGTAGCGGTCCCACATAGCACGCGTTGCGCCCGATCGCAGCGTGGCCCTGTAGGAGGCATCTTTTTTCTCTGCGGCTTCTTGACATTCCTCATCGTACCAGTTGTTCTTTCGGGCTCGCTGAAATCCGACTACTTCTTCGGCGGCGGTACTTAATGAGCGGGAAATGTGGTTCCACTGCTCGCATATGTCGGTTTGTTGAAGAGTGCTCTCTGAGAGCAGGTGTGAGAGTCGAGTAGCGAAAGCGCGGGCTGTCTGTTGTGATTGCAGCTTTTCGACGTTAAGCTTTCCTTGCATATTTGGGCGCACATTTTTTGCTGCACAGAGGCGGATGCGTATCTTGGCTGCAACGATAGTGGTCCGAGTCGATGTTTGGGCCTCGGAGTGTGCGTACGTCTAAAACACTGGAAGCGTGCTTTCCGTCTATCACAACATGATCGATTTGGTTTCTCGTTTTTCGATCCGGAGACAGCCACGTAGCTTGATGGATCTTTTTATGCTTGAACCTAGTACTGCATACTACCATGTTTCGGGCCCCGGCGAAGTCGATCAGCCTCAATCCGTTATCCGACGTTTCGTCGTGGAGGCTGAATTTTCCGACGGTGGTTCCAAAGATCCCTTCCTTGCCCACCCTGGCATTGAAGTCGCCAAGCACGATTTTTATATCATGACGGGGGCAGCGCTCGTATGTGCGCTCCAAGCGCTCATAGAAGAGATCCTTGGATGCCTCATCCTTCTCTTCCGTCGGGGCATGGGCGCAGATGAGCGAGATGTTGAAGAATCTCGCTTTGATGCGGATTGTGGCTAGACGCTCGTCCACCGGGGTGAACGACAGTACTCGGCGACGGAGTTTTTCTCCCACCACAAATCCAACACCGAATTTGCGATCCTTTACGTGGCCACTGTATAGACGTCGCAAGGCCCCAGACATTGCTTGCCTTGCCCCGTCCAACGCATTTCTTGGATGGCGGTGATGTCAGCTTTTGTCCTTACGAGGACATCAACCAGCCGGGCAGAGGCACCTTCCCCATTAAGGGTCCGGACATTCCAGGTGCATGCCCTCAAATCGTAGTCCTTTAAACGTTTGCCGTGTCGTCATCATAAGAGGGGGTCTCATCCGAGGGTTTGCCTTGCTTCTTCAATGGAAGTGGTTTTTACGTAGCGGGTCCCAAGCCCAGCGCACAACCCATTGCTGGGAATGCAATAACCACTTAGCAGAAAATTAGAATATTATAAATTTTTGGATAATGGGCGTGGCGCCACTCTTATGACCACAAATGTGCATCTCGGTAACCGATTTATCAATTTCTACCGGTGCACTCAATAACCTTAGTACGAGAAAGAAATTCGTTGAAAATTATTCAAATCGGACCAAAATTACATCCACTTCTCGTATAACGGTAAATTTCAGACATCCGAAAGCTCCGATATTTCAGTAACTGAGCACGCTAATTTACTCCAAGTTAATAGTTACAACAATCTCCTAACAATAAATAAGACTGCTATAGACTTATAGGAATGGGGCACCACCAACTTTATCACTACAAGGTGTATGTAAGTAGATTTCTACCAAACTTGGTTCAATTATTTCATTAACTCTAATTCAGTATATTATCGAAAAAGTTTGAAATATTTAGAAAAAAACCACCCTGCTTATCATGCAAATGTAGTTTAGAGAAAGTTGAAACGACGATATTTGATACCTGCGGCGGGTATATAAAGTTCGTTTTCGCTCGAACTTATGCTTCTTTACGCGTTTTTTTTTTAATTTTTATATATTATTTTTTTCTTTGATACGAAGGATATGACCATCCTTTGTCGCTTTATTCTGTATTTGAAAAATTATATGGTACAATGGAATTGAATTCAGTGTTAAATATTTCAATAAATCAGTTAAATTTAGATAGCGTTTTTAGAAATTTATTTAAGAAAAATAAAACATTTACACCCAAATTCATAAAAAATAAATAAATAAAATAAATGCTTTATAAATAGAAAATTTGTATGAAAATGTCACTTTATAGAGCTCTTTAAATCTGTTTTGTTTTTTTGAATAAGGCCTTTAGATTTTTGTTTGGAGTTTAGTTGATTTTTCATTTGCTATCCCTAAATAATTGGTAACAAATAAAACACCTCTTTGAGGTAAATATTTCGAGTGACGAAAGCTGAACTAGAAACACAAGATTTATATCAATTTCGTGACGAAAATTATATGCAAACTAGTTTTATTTATTCGTAACGTTGCAAAGTTCTGCCTACTCTTAGAAACACAAAATAAAACAAGTAAGAAAGTCTAAGTTCGGGTGGAGCCGAATATTAAATAACCGGCGCAAGTCTTAAATATATGTTGCTTCACCTTTCCGAAACCTACCGCTAGATCGTAAGCCGGGGTGTATCAATTTTGAGTAAATTAGCGTCCTTAAATTTCGAAATATTGCAGTTTCAAGCATTTCTGAAATTTACCGTTATATGATAAGCGGCCGTAATTTTAGTTCGATTTCAATAATTTTCAACACTTTTCTTTTATGTGGCAAGCACAATAACCATACCGAGTTTGGTACAACTTGGTAGAACGGTTACCGAGATACATATATGTGATCATAAGTGGGCGGTGCCATGCCCATTTTCCAAAATTTTATCATGAACGTATTTCCTCATAAAGAATTGTTGAAAGCGTCAATTTTGAATAAATTAGCTTTAATATTACTTATTTTTCGTCTAAAAGTTGTTGCAAATATCAATTTTGAGTGAATAATCTTCAGCAGTTACTAAAATATCGCAGTTTTCGTATTTCCGAAAGTTACCGTTATATGGGATGTGGGCGTGGTCATTGTCCGATTTTTAAAACTTTCGGCCATTTAGTATGCTGTATCAAGGCCAACAACTGTGCTAAGTCTGGAAAAAATTGGTGCAGCGGTTACCGATATATACACATGTAACCATAAGTGGGCGTGGCTACGCCCATTTTCCAAAAATTTATAATATTCTTATTTCTCGTCTGAAAATTATTGTAAATATCAATTTTGAGTGAATTATCTGCAGTGTGTACTAAAAAAACGCAGTTTTCATATTTCTGGAAATTACCGTTATATGGGAAGTGGGCGTGGTTACAGTCCGATTTCGCCCATTTTCAATACCAACCTACCTTGGATTAACGGAAACCTACATACCAAATTTCGTTGAGATATCTCAATTTTTGCTCGAGTGATCGTGTACACGGACGGACGGACAGACGGACAGACAGACATGGCTTAATCGATTTCTCTATTCATTCTGAGCATTAATGTATACATTTGTCTATATATATCTCGATTCGTTTTGGCTGTTACAAACAACCATTATGTGAACAAAATTAATATACCCTTGTGCACAAGTGCGCTCGGGTATAAAAATAAAACTTTTAGCAGCGATTCGTGTGAATAAAACTATTTTGCGTCAGTTTCCAGGGCAGTTAAAAAATGCGTATAATTTTCGTCACGAAATTGTTAACATAAATTTTGTGTTTCTAACTAGTTCAGCTTTCGTCACTCGAAATATTTACCTCAAAGAGGGGTTTTATTTGATTGACATAACTCGAGAACCACTAGTCTGATTTTGCTCAAACGAATTTAAAAAAATTAAAAATTACAATTCCTTTAATCTGTTCATATAACGTTTTTCTATATAATCAACAGCTTTGCCGGTAAAAATAAATGTATGAAGAAAAAAAATATTTTTTGCCTAAAATATTAAATTTTTTTAAAACTGTTGATTATATAGAAAAACGTTATATTAACAGATTAAAGGAATTGTAATTTTTAATTTTTTTAAATTTGTTTGAGCAAAATCGGACTAGTGGTTCTCGAGTTATGTCAAAAAAAGACCACCAAAGGTGACAATTTCCCCTATATGATAATTATATATATATCTCGATTCCTAGACGCATTAGCGCACACAAGGGGTGGGTTTTGGGGTTCAAACCCCCCCCCTAAAGCTAATAACCTCAAATACAAACTCAAGGAAATTATAAGAAATATTTATTATAATTTCTGTTGCTTGAAAAAGCGCTTTGCTTTTGCTGTAAATTTTCATGAGGAAATAAATATACGAGCATTTTTTTCTTGAGAGCTGCAAACTGATTTATGAAAATTTGGTAGAAGAATTTTTCTTTTCCATTTCTCGTCCGTCGTTTTATAAGAACACAACCGACTTCAATTCTCATACACAAATTTAGGGGTACCGTTAATTTCTTCGTGATCCAATCATCGGATCTCTAAACCAAATTACGGGTACCATCTTTCCAATAAAAAAAAGGATTATTGAAATCGGTTCACGTGGTAAAAAAGTTATGTATTCCGGCGAATTGATAGCCTCCCCTTTTTTGAAGTCAGTTAAAAGTGTTTGAGTTCTGTTAATCTTATGTACATAAAGTGCAGTTTATGAATTTTAAAACGTTTATTTATTTATTACATACTGTACATAAAACTTGCATAAATGTATTTTAAAGAGCGCATTATCAAGCAAATTTTCAGTATTTTCCGGTGATATATCTTCAGAAATATAAAACCCCCCCTAAAATATATTCCTGGGTGCGCCCCTGCCTAGACGTGACCCAGCGAAACGCCGGGACACGTATAACTTCTTTTTTACCGATATAACTTTCCCCGGTAGTTTGAACCCTTCCCGATCACTAACCCCTACCATTTGTCTCACAGTGTAATTATGCAAGGGGAGCATAAACAAGTTATTATCAAAATTCAAAACAACCACGATATTTTTTCAAGATTGTATTCTAGGACAAAAGAGAAGATATTCCGAGCCAGAACCAAAATCATCTATGGAGCCCTTGTTGAGAAATTTGGATATTTCTTAAAAAATTGCGTTATTTATCTATAAAAAAGTTTTCATGCAAGTAACTACCAGAAAATACATGCAGAGGTACCCAGCCAGCAAAAAATCCGAAAAAAGAAAAAAGTCGATGAAAACCGGATTTTTGTCCGTTTACCGATTCCATTTCCGGATCCTTTAATGATCCCTTTTCCCACAAAAGTGTGCGGCAGAAACGTAAGTACAGAAAAGTAATTTGTCTGATTTAACTTTTCGTTCATACGCTTTCCTTCTGCACTTCACAGATACTTTTTCATGGTTCAAAAGAAATAAAATAAAATTAGGAAGCGCCTTACGGAATTCGAACCCGGTACCTTCTGGAAGCTAACAAATAGCGGCACACTCCTCTGCACGCTCAGCCACTGCCGACTACGCATGCATGCTTTCATATGTTTAGCTTGAGCAAATAAAATACAATTAATGCTTTCAAATGACATCACCTTTTTCGAACTTTTTCCGGATACGAAAATTGATGGTAACTGTAGGAGTTTTTTGTATGCGTTTTCGGATACGGAAAATTTAACTAAACTGCACTGTCGGCAAAATTTACGTTTATTTGCAGGCTTGGTATGTATATAGGAATATACACACATATATGTGCGTGCTATTTCAGTTATGCCAAGCAATAATGCGTTGCTTTAGCGAAACTATTACTACGTTTATACGCACAGAATAATCGACTTAATTGAAAGCGCATTGACTCCGTACACATTTCGCTCAAGTGTTTATACTTACGGCTTTATATCGGCATCAAAGTAACCGTCTTCAAAAGCAAACTAAATCAGCTGTTTTCATTTGACATTTTATAAGTTAACATAATGGAAAGTGATAAAAATCTAGTTTTATTCGGCATTATAAAATCGTGGCAAAGAAAAAGAACGATTA
>NW_023466836.1:0-7151 GCF_013731165.1 Rhagoletis pomonella
AAAAAAAACCATAAAAGATACAGCGAAAATTATAAAAGCCGTTAACTAGTGTGACAGCTATTAATTGTGAGATACAGACATACATAATTGAAAGTAATAAAAGCCTTTATATTAACGTCCTGCTTATTATGGGCAAACCTATTAAAGTTGAATATATGTATGTGTTTATTATTAATTTCAGCACAAGTAAAAAAAGCAATTAAGTACATATTTATTTATATACATTTACCCAAATACATAAACCATCTTACTTAAAATTAGCTACGCCACACATAAAGCCAGGTGCGGGTTGTATCATAAAGTCATTTTTCGACTATGTAATTACATATGTACATAAATATGCATACATATTTGTGTGTGCGTACCTACACAGGCTTTAACACGACACAGATTACGAAAGGTGGAAGCTGCAGGACACCATCGAGCACATTTCAATCATCATTAGTGTTAATGTACCCACAAATATTAGGGGTGTTTAGCTCTTGATTTAGGTTTCAAGAGTTCCGAGGCACAATGCAGGGAGCGCCAGTGGCATTTTGGCGTTCATCACTTAAGTAACAATATTGTTCTGTGTATATATATGTGTGCGTATGTGTGTGTGTGTGTATTTGTCTGATGGGAATGTAGGGAGCATGACTATATAAATATGTACATAAATATTTTGCCTACATATATGTATGTTTGCGTAACATACGAATGTACTTTTTGAAGGTATGGCCAGCAACCCAATAGTAATTTTTTTTTTTACAAAAGCACTTATAAAAATTATTGGTTTGACAATACGCCGTATGTACACGACCTGAAATAGAATTTCACAAGCCCTTCGTGATAATTTTCCAGTTCAGCGAGAGATAGGTGATCCCCCCGTCCAGAGCCCGGGTCGGGGTATTTAAAACCTCTGCCTGGGTACATCATCGGTATGCCGATGGGTCCAAATTGGGGTCGTGGTAGTTATTTAAGTAGAAGTGTTTGCCTGGAGACAATTAAATAAGTAACATTTAAGTTATTCGCTTTCCATCAGGTCTGATAGAGTTCTCCGCCTGAGCCGCCTTCGTTGCCCAGTCGTCTTGAGTAGACTTCAAGCTTCATCGGCGATGAGGGATTTTAAACGCTGTTTGTGAGCAATGGAAAATTTGTTTGCCACAGCAGTGGCAGCATAGGCAGTAAAGCAGAGATGCTCAACAAACTATATGAATCGATTTCGTTTTGTTGATTCGCAAAAATAACTTATCAAAATAATTTCGTTTTGTTTCAGAGTTGAATTAACGAAACAAAACTCAATCGCTAACGTTGAAACGAAATAAATCAACGACAAGTTGTTGTTTATGCCATTGCCAGCTCACTATTAATACCTAGCACCTATTTAAATGCATGCTACAGCTTCAGCATTAACGATTGAATTTCTTTTCGTTAAAACCCAAAATAGAATTATTTTGATAATTACCTAAACGATAAAAAAACAGATTCGTTTCAACAGAAAAGATTGTTTTTTTTTTGGTAAACGCTAAAATTAACCTTACAATGCATCCTTTCAGTAAAGTCTTTAGTGTTTTTAGCAACCCTACAAGCCCCACCTTTTTAAAATTTTGTTGGGGTCCATAGCATCTTCAATGATACTTACAACTCTGTGAATTTGGTCGATCGTTGAGTGATCCCTTATAAAAGCGAATTGGTGCATACGTATCAAGTTTATTTTTCGATGATCGGTAAAAGACGCATTAGGCTTGAGTATCGTAGTTACCTCTTAGTTAGGTCAGATAAAATCTCAATCCATTTATAAGGCAAATTTCGAAGAACTTCAGATATTAAAAAATGATATCCTGGCGATTTTTTTTCGCACGTGGCTCTTTAGCCATCTGCATTTGTTGCGAAAATTTCAATAATGCATCATCAAGCTGATCAATCGAATCGATTTTGTAATTCTTTTTCTTATTTGCCGCTGTAACCGCCTAAGCGATTTTGGCCAATTTCAACAAAGCACGCCAGTCGTTTCTTTTCTTTGACAACTGACGCCAATTGGAAATGCCAAATGAAGCCAAGTCGTTCTCCACCTGGTCTTTTTATCTCAGTGGGGGCCTCCCTCTTCATCTGCTACCACCAGCGGGTTCCGAGTTGAATACTTTCAGAACTGGAGCGTCGGTGTCCATTCGAACGACAATAGTAATTAGATCTTTCTAATGTACACGACCGAAAGGTGACAGGTAATAAGGTGAATGGAAATAAGGTCAATTGACTTTATTTCCCACCCTGGTGCGAAATAAAGTCAATTGACATTATTACCTTTTCAAAAGCGAAATAAAGTCAACAAAAATTTGGAAATAAAGTCATTGACGCTATTTCCTCATTCAAATGGAAATAGCGTCAACAATGCTTAAAGTATGTCGATTTATAGAAAAAAATGTTGTTCTTACAATAAACATTGCCCCGTAAGTGTTGTTTTTTAATAGATGAAAAAGGCTTTTGCCAAATCCTCAGTGTTGTGATATTAATCCACACACAATCATGAACTACCTCCAATTGATTCTATTAAAAAAAGAATATAAATTACGAATATGTAAAAACACGATGCGAAAAACTAAACGCCTGCGTACAGCCGGAATACGATAAATATTTGAAGAAAGAGTGGAGAAATGATCCATAACATGCAAAACATTTTTCGTTTCTACAAAAATGAAGCGAACACTATTAAATTGAAGAAACAGTCCATGTCCAAAACCCTCGGAGGAGCACTGAAGGAATTCTGTGTTTTAGATTAGCATATTTTGAACGAATTCGGAATGTCTAAGGTGGAAAAGAACCCAACCTTTCTACAAGGAAACAATTATAGAAAAAGAATTTTCTTACACTGTATTTATGTCTCCGCCAGCAGTCATTTAAAAGCAGCTAAGGAGAACGACGACACTATTTATTAGATGGCACATTCAACGAGCCAATGTACCAAAATGCGGGTATTATTGATTATTTAATATCGGAACCGAGATCATATAAGTTAATGGATTGGTTTTCACACACTTTTGAAACACAAATTATATGCTTTTTTACTGCAGACAAGTTGTTGCCTCAAAACACAGCAGAAATCTTCCAATCAGGGCTGCCAACTCTCCTTAATTTTGAGGTGCCATATTGAGGATAAAAAAAGTGCCAAAATGTGCCAAATAGAAAAATAAAAGTGCCAAAAAAGGTGTAATTCCTTTTAATCATTCACATTTAGCAATAAAATAAAGCCTCATTTTCAAAACAAAAGTGCAATGATAAAATAAGATAAACCAGTTGAATAGCCTTTATAAATTAGAAAATTTTAGTTGAGAAAAAGAAGTGCACGCAAAGGATTTCACAAAAATGTATTGAAATGTTATTTTTTTACAAAAGTGCCATTTTGGCATTTTGTGCCAAATTGAAAAATTAAGTGCCATTTGAAATAAAATAGGAACAAATGGCACGGTTTGAGCCAAGTTGGCATCCCTGCTTCCAATAACTTACAAATATAAAAATGTGAAATATTGAGGACTTGAATTCATTAATACCCTCTATCTGCAATTTGCACAAAAACTAATTTCTGATTTTAGAAACCATCTGGGACTTATTACCGGTCGTTATATAAGGTAGCATTAATATCACTGATGACAGTTAAAGCTTAGGTGGATTTTTATATCAGAATCTCATCTTTGTGAAAAGTGTGCAGATAGGGGGTATTATTGAATATAAGCCCTCGATGTTTAAAATATATAAACATTTTATTTCAACGTATACAAAAAATAAATCTACCTGCGCTACAGCACGTCGGGAGAAGGGGAGGTGGTGCCGGGGGGCCCGCGGCGTAGCGTGACGCGGTGTGCGCGCCTGTCGCGCGGGGTACGCGGGACGCGAGCGCGAGCGCGACGCGCGCGGTGTGGCGCGCTGACGCGGGCCGCCGCGAAGCTAAGCAAATTTAATGTTTGAAAGAGAAATAATGTCAATTGATTTTATTTCGTTTTTAAAAAGGTAATAATGTCAATTGACTTTATTTTGCACCAGAGTGGGAAATAAAGTCAATTGACCTTATTTCCGTTGATCTTATTACCTGTCACCGACCGAAAACCTATTTTGACCAAATCAAAAAGTTCAAAGTTTCTTAGACCAGCCTTTAGTGACCTCGGGGATGTGAAGTTTTCCACCCATGTTCTGACTATACTTTTAGAAATATGAACTTGAATAGTTAGAAATCTAAAGGCACCTAATTTTCTCCAAAGGCTATGACATAGATACGTATGTACATACATTTTATAAAAAGACTTGTTTAATTAACTAGTTTAAACCCCGTTTATTTTATAACTGGGACACATTTTATCACCGTCATTAGAGCTCCTCTAGGCACCTATTCACAACAGATTTCGAAAATCTCTGAAAATTCTGCTCACATCCCCAATCTTCACCATATTTTGGTTTCTCTTTTAAATTAGCCAACATTTTTCACTTCATTCACTGAGTCGGCTGACAGATATTTATATACACAAACATCTATTTGTGCAGAAACAACCATTTTGTAAGGATATATGTACATACTCATACATATACATTTTTATACGTTTAAATATGTAACATGCATACTGCAGAGGTGTAACCCGATTAATTTATTTAAGGGTATTTGTAAATAGATACTTAAATACGCGTATACATATTCATTAGATTATATTGAGGAAAAATTTCTGTGTATGTGTTTTGTTTTTGCTGCCAATCAGCTATGCATATTTTGACGGTTATTTCAGTGCACAGGGGCCATTTGACCCCACTACTTTTAAATTAATTTTAATGACAAAATGCTCATAATTTGAAATTAAAAATTGTTTATTCGTTTCAAAAATACCATAAAAGTACAGTTTACAATTTTATTTTCCCAAAACAAAAAATAATTAATAGGCATGTTTGTCTGTAGGGTCAAATGACGCCTTTCGTCATATCTTTAAGTAGTTTTACTATTTTTTTCTGATTGAAAGACATCAATAAAATAGATATGCTTTTAAATAAAATGTAATGCATATTTTAATTAAATTCACGAAATGCGTATTTTTTAAAATAGCCGGTAAAATAAATACATTAGTAGGGTATTCAGAATTATTTTTCTATTATAATTATTATTTTAATTTTTTTTTTCCAAGACCCAATCCCTTATATATCGTTTCGATATGTTTTCAACACGAAGCTTTACAGTAGTTACCACTAAAAAGGCCTATTTTCTATTAGGTTTGATTTTTTTTAAATATTGACAGATTTCCAGTACAAATCTAAAATAAATTTATTAATAAATATCTAACATATAAATTTTGATGTAGAAAATTTTTATCTGAGAAACTACACGTCAGAAAAATAGGTAAATTTTAGTCAGAGTTGGTTAATTTGATGCAATGGTTTTGCTACTACGACATCATGTTTGTTAACAGCGACCGCTTTATCGTTACTTCGTTGTCCAGTACGCCATCATCTATAAAGTTCCAAAAGAGCGGTCCCAGCGCTGTTCTAAATACTTATAATCTTTGGTTCCAGCCTCCTCTACTAAGTACGTCACTGTTGCAAAACTCTGCAATTCATATATGTATACATATATGTATGTATGTATATACGTATTTACAGTGGTGGGGTGAATTTATGTATGTGAACCCATTAGGAAACTTCAGATTGGCGTATAGTAGAAATGCAGCAGGTTGCGCTCTGCTCTGGCAAAAGTACTGCCTTTTCTGCCCTCAAATAAATGTGAGGGTGAGAGTTGATTTTTAATTTACGCTTGTAAAAGTAAATTTATTTTCCGTATCAGAAATAAGTAGTTTCCTATGAAATTAATTAAAGAGTTCTATATTTGAACTTGTGATGGAGTAGTATATTTTCTTTTTCATTCTCATATAAAGAACGCAACATTTTCTCATAGTTCAGGGCAACGCAAAGCAAGAGTTCCCATATAAAAGGGCAACACTTTTTTTGAGAAAAGAAAACGCTATTAAATTATGATACAGAGATAAAATAGCAATTTTTAATCGTGAAATAATTTAAAAGAGTCGTATTTTAGCTGGCCATAATTACACGTGAACGCTTTATTAGGTCTGCTTAGCTAATCTCTGACAACCCACAACTCACTACCAGCTGGTCATAAGTGTTATTTAGATAATGCAGTTCTAGGTTTAAGCCTCTATATTCGAAATGCTCACAGCAGCGAATCGTACTTCAGTATGGTTAATAGGCAATTTCCAGTTTTCACTTTTTAATTATTCACAAATGTACATTAGGGTGCATCACCAAAAAAAAGTTCGCGGTTTTCCAACAGAATTTAAAATTTTTTTATATTTAATGACTTCCGCCATAAAAATATTTTGGAAAAATATTAAGACGTACGTGAGCTGGACCGATTTAAAAATACGTAAAAAATAAAGATTTTGTAAAAAAAAATAGATTTGAATTTTTTTTTTCCAAAAAGTCACCTCAGTTGATGGAAGATTTTGAGGTTATAGGCCTGCTTAAAAATGTTTGAATATTTTATCATCAATATTTTAAAGGTATTTTAAAATCGGCCCAGCTTACATAAATCTTAAAATTTTTCCAAAATATTTTGGTGAAAGTCCTAAAATTTTATAATTCCGACGGAAATACAGTGCTGGTTTTTTTTTTTGTATGGAGTGACGCACCCTAATATATAAAGGTGTTATTTAATTGAAAGTTACTGCAATTAACATTTTTCCTATAGGGTCGATATTTTTATGCACATGAAAAAGCTACACATCTGTGTGTGCATGAGAAAAAAAAGATTTAAAAGTATTCGTGACCGTGGTGAGTTTCTTCACATTTTAATATTTGCTCTCTTTCTTTCTCAACAAACACATGCACACAATATCTATACAAATTTCTACAGTCATTATTAGGGGTAGACAGACACAACATTTCAACACACTCAGCCATACTGATTTCGAGCTAGTACATGCGCAGGATAAAAGTGCTCACCAACACATATTTACATAGATATATAAATGTATGTTCATTTATACTACATTCTCCTGTTCGCAATTTTATGAAGGTTTATATACTAATAATCATACTTTTGGCTGTATTACTATGTATTCTATATAATGCATATGTATGTGCATACGCGCACTCATATCCATAACTTTGAGTTCGAGGGCAGGATCCGC
>NW_023466837.1:0-7151 GCF_013731165.1 Rhagoletis pomonella
ACAGATCGTGGTTTTCGTACGTCGAGAGAGGACTTTACTCCTGAATTGCCTACTCAGTCCAAAGTAGCACTTGTTAGCAAGAGTGATTCTGCGTTGGATTTCAATGCTGACATTATTATCGGTGTTAATGCTGGTTCCCAAGTAAACGAAATTCTCTACTTTCTCGAAATTGTAACTGTCAACCGTGACGTGGGGGCCAAGGCGCGAATGTGCTGACTGTTTGTTTGATGACAGGAGATACTTCGTCTTGTCCTCGTTTACCACCAGACCCATTCGCTTTGCTTCCATATCCAACTTAGAAAAGGCAGAACAGACTTCGCGGTTTTTGTTACCGATGATGTCGATGTCATCGGCTTAAGCCAGCAATTGCACGCTCTTGTAGTAAATTGTTCCTGAGCGGTTCAGTTCTGCAGCTCTTATTATTTTCTCCAACATCAGATTAAAGAAGTCACACGAAAGGTAGTCGCCCTGTCTGAAACCCCGTTTTATGGCGAACGGCTCGGAGAGGTCTTTCCCAATTCTGACGGAGCTGGTGGTATTGCTCAACGTCATTTTACACAGCCGTATGAGTTTTGAGGGGATGCCAAATTCAGACATAGCGGCGTATAGGCAACTCCTTTTAGTGCTGTCAAAAGCGTCTTTAAAGTCGACATATAGGTGGTGAGTGTCGATCCTTTTCTCGCGGGTCTTTTCCAAGATTTGGCGTATTGTGAATACCTGGTCTATGGTGGATTTGCCAGGTATAAAGCCACACGGATAAAGCCCAATCAGTTTATTGACGGTGGGCTTCAGTCTTTCACACAATACGCTCGATAAGACCTTGTAACCTATGCTTAGAAGGCTGATTCCGCGGTAGTTGGCGCGAATGGCGGGGTCACCTTTCTTGTGGATTGGGCACAGCTCACTTAAATTCTAGTCGTCGGGCATATTCATCTGACCATATTCTGCACAAGAGATGATGCATGCACCTTATCAACTCCTCGCCGCCGTACTTGAATAGCTCAGCTGGCAGGCTGTCAGCTCCAGCAGCTTTGTTGTTTTTCAGCCGCGTTATTGCTATACGTACCTCGTCATAGTCAGACGGTGGAACGTCGACTCCGTCATCAACGACTGCGGGCTCAGATTCTTCTTCTCCACAATATTCTGTGCTGCTACCATTTAGTAGGGCGGAAAAGTGTTCCCTCAATAATTTAAGTACGTTCTGGACATCAGTTACTAGGTCGCCATATTGTTCTTACAGGAGTCCGCCCCGGTCTTGAAACTTTCCGTAAGTCGCCTAACTTTCTGGTAAAATTTTCGGGCATTCTTCCTGTCGGCCAGCATTTCAAGCTCTTCGCACTCACGTATTTCGGCCTCTCTCTTCTTATTGCGGCAAACACGTCTCGCTTCCCTCTTCAAATCCCTGTAGCGGTCCCACATAGCACGCGTTGCGCCCGATCGCAGCGTGGCCCTGTAGGAGGCATCTCTTTTCTCTGCGGCTTCTTGACATTCCTCATCGTACCAGTTGTTCTTTCGGGCTCGCTGAAATCCGACTACTTCTTCGGCGGCGGTACTTAATGAGCGGGAAATGTGGTTCCACTGCTCGCATATGTCGGGTTGTTGAAGAGTGCTCTCTGAGAGCAGGTGTGAGAGTCGAGTAGCGAAAGCGCTGGCTGTCTGTTGTGATTGCAGCTTTTCGACGTTAAGCTTTCCTTGCATATTTGGGCGCACATTTTTTGCTGCACAGAGGCGGATGCGTATCTTGGCTGCAACGATAGTGGTCCGAGTCGATGTTTGGGCCTCGGAGTGTGCGTACGTCTAAAACACTGGAAGCGTGCTTTCCGTCTATCACAACATGATCGATTTGGTTTCTCGTTTTTCGATCCGGAGACAGCCACGTAGCTTGATGGATCTTTTTATGCTTGAACCTAGTACTGCATACTACCATGTTTCGGGCCCCGGCGAAGTCGATCAGCCTCAATCCGTTATCCGACGTTTCGTCGTGGAGGCTGAATTTTCCGACGGTGGTTCCAAAGATCCCTTCCTTGCCCACCCTGGCATTGAAGTCGCCAAGCACGATTTTTATATCATGACGGGGGCAGCGCTCGTATGTGCGCTCCAAGCGCTCATAGAAGAGATCCTTGGATGCCTCATCCTTCTCTTCCGTCGGGGCATGGGCGCAGATGAGCGAGATGTTGAAGAATCTCGCTTTGATGCGGATTGTGGCTAGACGCTCGTCCACCGGGGTGAACGACAGTACTCGGCGACGGAGTTTTTCTCCCACCACAAATCCAACACCGAATTTGCGATCCTTTACGTGGCCACTGTATAGACGTCGCAAGGCCCCAGACATTGCTTGCCTTGCCCCGTCCAACGCATTTCTTGGATGGCGGTGATGTCAGCTTTTGTCCTTACGAGGACATCAACCAGCCGGGCAGAGGCACCTTCCCCATTAAGGGTCCGGACATTCCAGGTGCATGCCCTCAAATCGTAGTCCTTTAAACGTTTGCCGTGTCGTCATCATAAGAGGGGGTCTCATCCGAGGGTTTGCCTTGCTTCTTCAATGGAAGTGGTTTTTACGTAGCGGGTCCCAAGCCCAGCGCACAACCCATTGCTGGGAATGCAATAACCACTTAGCAGAAAATTAGAATATTATAAATTTTTGGATAATGGGCGTGGCGCCACTCTTATGACCACAAATGTGCATCTCGGTAACCGATTTATCAATTTCTACCGGTGCACTCAATAACCTTAGTACGAGAAAGAAATTCGTTGAAAATTATTCAAATCGGACCAAAATTACATCCACTTCTCGTATAACGGTAAATTTCAGACATCCGAAAGCTCCGATATTTCAGTAACTGAGCACGCTAATTTACTCCAAGTTAATAGTTACAACAATCTCCTAACAATAAATAAGACTGCTATAGACTTATAGGAATGGGGCACCACCAACTTTATCACTACAAGGTGTATGTAAGTAGATTTCTACCAAACTTGGTTCAATTATTTCATTAACTCTAATTCAGTATATTATCGAAAAAGTTTGAAATATTTAGAAAAAAACCACCCTGCTTATCATGCAAATGTAGTTTAGAGAAAGTTGAAACGACGATATTTGATACCTGCGGCGGGTATATAAAGTTCGTTTTCGCTCGAACTTATGCTTCTTTACGCGTTTTTTTTTTAATTTTTATATATTATTTTTTTCTTTGATACGAAGGATATGACCATCCTTTGTCGCTTTATTCTGTATTTGAAAAATTATATGGTACAATGGAATTGAATTCAGTGTTAAATATTTCAATAAATCAGTTAAATTTAGATAGCGTTTTTAGAAATTTATTTAAGAAAAATAAAACATTTACACCCAAATTCATAAAAAATAAATAAATAAAATAAATGCTTTATAAATACAAAATTTGTATGAAAATGTCACTTTATAGAGCTCTTTAAATCTGTTTTGTTTTTTTGAATAAGGCCTTTAGATTTTTGTTTGGAGTTTAGTTGATTTTTCATTTGCTATCCCTAAATAATTGGTAACAAATAAAACACCTCTTTGAGGTAAATATTTCGAGTGACGAAAGCTGAACTAGAAACACAAGATTTATATCAATTTCGTGACGAAAATTATATGCAAACTAGTTTTATTTATTCGTAACGTTGCAAAGTTCTGCCTACTCTTAGAAACACAAAATAAAACAAGTAAGAAAGTCTAAGTTCGGGTGGAGCCGAATATTAAATACCCGGCGCAAGTCTTAAATATATGTTGCTTCACCTTTCCGAAACCTACCGCTAGATCGTAAGCCGGGGTGTATCAATTTTGAGTAAATTAGCGTCCTTAAATTTCGAAATATTGCAGTTTCAAGCATTTCTGAAATTTACCGTTATATGATAAGCGGCCGTAATTTTAGTTCGATTTCAATAATTTTCAACACTTTTCTTTTATGTGGCAAGCACAATAACCATACCGAGTTTGGTACAACTTGGTAGAACGGTTACCGAGATACATATATGTGATCATAAGTGGGCGGTGCCATGCCCATTTTCCAAAATTTTATCATGAACGTATTTCCTCATAAAGAATTGTTGAAAGCGTCAATTTTGAATAAATTAGCTTTAATATTACTTATTTTTCGTCTAAAAGTTGTTGCAAATATCAATTTTGAGTGAATAATCTTCAGCAGTTACTAAAATATCGCAGTTTTCGTATTTCCGAAAGTTACCGTTATATGGGATGTGGGCGTGGTCATTGTCCGATTTTTAAAACTTTCGGCCATTTAGTATGCTGTATCAAGGCCAACAACTGTGCTAAGTCTGGAAAAAATTGGTGCAGCGGTTACCGATATATACACATGTAACCATAAGTGGGCGTGGCTACGCCCATTTTCCAAAAATTTATAATATTCTTATTTCTCGTCTGAAAATTATTGTAAATATCAATTTTGAGTGAATTATCTGCAGTGTGTACTAAAAAAACGCAGTTTTCATATTTCTGGAAATTACCGTTATATGGGAAGTGGGCGTGGTTACAGTCCGATTTCGCCCATTTTCAATACCAACCTACCTTGGATTAACGGAAACCTACATACCAAATTTCGTTGAGATATCTCAATTTTTGCTCGAGTGATCGTGTACACGGACGGACGGACAGACGGACAGACAGACATGGCTTAATCGATTTCTCTATTCATTCTGAGCATTAATGTATACATTTGTCTATATATATCTCGATTCGTTTTGGCTGTTACAAACAACCATTATGTGAACAAAATTAATATACCCTTGTGCACAAGTGCGCTCGGGTATAAAAATAAAACTTTTAGCAGCGATTCGTGTGAATAAAACTATTTTGCGTCAGTTTCCAGGGCAGTTAAAAAATGCGTATAATTTTCGTCACGAAATTGTTAACATAAATTTTGTGTTTCTAACTAGTTCAGCTTTCGTCACTCGAAATATTTACCTCAAAGAGGGGTTTTATTTGATTGACATAACTCGAGAACCACTAGTCTGATTTTGCTCAAACGAATTTAAAAAAATTAAAAATTACAATTCCTTTAATCTGTTCATATAACGTTTTTCTATATAATCAACAGCTTTGCCGGTAAAAATAAATGTATGAAGAAAAAAAATATTTTTTGCCTAAAATATTAAATTTTTTTAAAACTGTTGATTATATAGAAAAACGTTATATTAACAGATTAAAGGAATTGTAATTTTTAATTTTTTTAAATTTGTTTGAGCAAAATCGGACTAGTGGTTCTCGAGTTATGTCAAAAAAAGACCACCAAAGGTGACAATTTCCCCTATATGATAATTATATATATATCTCGATTCCTAGACGCATTAGCGCACACAAGGGGTGGGTTTTGGGGTTCAAACCCCCCCCTAAAGCTAATAACCTCAAATACAAACTCAAGGAAATTATAAGAAATATTTATTATAATTTCTGTTGCTTGAAAAAGCGCTTTGCTTTTGCTGTAAATTTTCATGAGGAAATAAATATACGAGCATTTTTTTCTTGAGAGCTGCAAACTGATTTATGAAAATTTGGTAGAAGAATTTTTCTTTTCCATTTCTCGTCCGTCGTTTTATAAGAACACAACCGACTTCAATTCTCATACACAAATTTAGGGGTACCGTTAATTTCTTCGTGATCCAATCATCGGATCTCTAAACCAAATTACGGGTACCATCTTTCCAATAAAAAAAAGGATTATTGAAATCGGTTCACGTGGTAAAAAAGTTATGTATTCCGGCGAATTGATAGCCTCCCCTTTTTTGAAGTCAGTTAAAAGTGTTTGAGTTCTGTTAATCTTATGTACATAAAGTGCAGTTTATGAATTTTAAAACGTTTATTTATTTATTACATACTGTACATAAAACTTGCATAAATGTATTTTAAAGAGCGCATTATCAAGCAAATTTTCAGTATTTTCCGGTGATATATCTTCAGAAATATAAAACCCCCCTAAAATATATTCCTGGGTGCGCCCCTGCCTAGACGTGACCCAGCGAAACGCCGGGACACGTATAACTTCTTTTTTACCGATATAACTTTCCCCGGTAGTTTGAACCCTTCCCGATCACTAACCCCTACCATTTGTCTCACAGTGTAATTATGCAAGGGGAGCATAAACAAGTTATTATCAAAATTCAAAACAACCACGATATTTTTTCAAGATTGTATTCTAGGACAAAAGAGAAGATATTCCGAGCCAGAACCAAAATCATCTATGGAGCCCTTGTTGAGAAATTTGGATATTTCTTAAAAAATTGCGTTATTTATCTATAAAAAAGTTTTCATGCAAGTAACTACCAGAAAATACATGCAGAGGTACCCAGCCAGCAAAAAATCCGAAAACAGAAAAAAAGTCGATGAAAACCGGATTTTTGTCCGTTTACCGATTCCATTTCCGGATCCTTTAATGATCCCTTTTCCCACAAAAGTGTGCGGCAGAAACGTAAGTACAGAAAAGTAATTTGTCTGATTTAACTTTTCGTTCATACGCTTTCCTTCTGCACTTCACAGATACTTTTTCATGGTTCAAAAGAAATAAAATAAAATTAGGAAGCGCCTTACGGAATTCGAACCCGGTACCTTCTGGAAGCTAACAAATAGCGGCACACTCCTCTGCACGCTCAGCCACTGCCGACTACGCATGCATGCTTTCATATGTTTAGCTTGAGCAAATAAAATACAATTAATGCTTTCAAATGACATCACCTTTTTCGAACTTTTTCCGGATACGAAAATTGATGGTAACTGTAGGAGTTTTTTGTATGCGTTTTCGGATACGGAAAATTTAACTAAACTGCACTGTCGGCAAAATTTACGTTTATTTGCAGGCTTGGTATGTATATAGGAATATACACACATATATGTGCGTGCTATTTCAGTTATGCCAAGCAATAATGCGTTGCTTTAGCGAAACTATTACTACGTTTATACGCACAGAATAATCGACTTAATTGAAAGCGCATTGACTCCGTACACATTTCGCTCAAGTGTTTATACTTACGGCTTTATATCGGCATCAAAGTAACCGTCTTCAAAAGCAAACTAAATCAGCTGTTTTCATTTGACATTTTATAAGTTAACATAATGGAAAGTGATAAAAATCTAGTTTTATTCGGCATTATAAAATCGTGGCAAAGAAAAAGAACGATTA
>NW_023466838.1:0-981 GCF_013731165.1 Rhagoletis pomonella
ATGAATGCAATGCATAGCATTTTTATGCTATGGATTTTCGGTATTGCAAATTTGCCAAGCCATGACAAATGCAAATGCGTGTATTTTGTTTGTGTATTGCAAATAATTTGCAATACAAATTTGCAATGCAATGATGCTAGGCCATTTGCACCGGATCGCGAATAGCCCTAATAACTAACAAGGCTTTAGACAAAAATGTTTGGTTTATAGTTATTCAACTCACACACTGTGATACCAGGTGGCAGCTCGGTGTGGTTTATCACTCCCCAAGCTCAAGTGATGCGGAATTTGTTACATATATGGAGGATATCTTAGCAGAAATCTCAGAAAATTCTGTGAACACTGTTGTCATTGGCGATTTTAACATAAACATGAACGTAGTATCAACCTACAGCAGAAAACTCAATGATGTTTTCTTGCAACAAGCCATGCAACAGCTGATAAATTTTAATACGAGGGTGACGGAACATTCGGAAACACGTATTGACTTGTTGTATTCCAATGATAACCGAGTTATATGCAAAAAGGTCGAGGATCATAGAATATCTGACCACGAAACAATAATGTTTCGACTAAATGTCAATAAACTTAACCCACTTGCTAAGGAGGCAGAAGTAATATCCTGGGAGAGATATAACCCTGAGAACTTAACAAGTTTACTAAGGCAGTGCGATTTCTCGAACTTAAATTTTTTCGATGCTGGCGGTATGGTGGAGTATATTACTCATTGCATTATGTGGGCCATGAGACAGTTGACTTACTCAAAAATAACTCGCATTAGGCAGAGGAACAAATGGTATGATATGCAATTGACAGAGATGAACAAGTATAAATCTAAATCCCATGAGAAAGCAGTGTTGTCAGGGTACTGGGGTGAATATAATTTAGTGAGAAGCAGATATAAGAAAATGGTAAGGTGTAAAAAAATTAAAAAACTTAGAGCATAAGGTGGAAATAAATAAGGGTGACAGCCGACTCATG
>NW_023466838.1:991-7150 GCF_013731165.1 Rhagoletis pomonella
AAAGAAAATATTGGGGAAGTGATAATAAATAACACCAACTACGTAGACAGCTTTGAAATTGCGGAAAACCTAAATAATTTTTTCGTGGACAGCATTTTGGAAATACATACCAATATAGAGTGTGTAAACTATGATTTTTTCGAGCAACGAGCTCCCACAAGTACGCTAAAATTTGAAGAGGTCTCAACGGAAGACATTCTTCAAATTGCCAAAAAAATTAAGCGGAAAATTGGGGGAAACAACCTACTTTCTGAAGGTGTTATTAAGGACTCTGCTGATTATATGGGATATTTCTATGCCCTACTTATAAATAAGAGTCTCCACACAGGATCAGTACCGGAAGAATGGAAAATTTCATCAATAGTGCCCGTCAAGAAAGTTAGAAAAACGGTTAAAGCTGAGGAGCTTAGGCCCATCAATAATCTCCCTAGCTTGGAAAAAATGCTAGAAACCGTTGTGAAAAACCAGCTACAGTACTATGTGGAATCCAATAAAATACTCATAAAAGAACAATCTGGATTCAGAGCTAAACATTCCTGTGAGACTGCGCTGAATCTGGTGCTTTCTCAATGGAAAGAAGATCTTAACAGACACCTTAATGTAGTGGCAGTGTTTATTGATCTTAAAAGAGCATTTGAAACCGTTGATAGGGTCCGAATGTTGGATAAACTAAAATACATTGGTATAAAAAACATTGAGCTTGACTGGTTTAGAAGCTTTCTATGTAATCGTAGGCAACAAACAATAGTTAATTCAAAGATGTCTAGTAAGATAGCCGTGGACATCGGATTACCACAGGGCTCAGTTTTGGCACCCCTACTCTTTAATATATATATAAACGATATTAAAAGTTCTCTCAAACATTGTAAAATAAAACTCTTTGCGGATGATGCCTTGTTAACGATCAGTGATAGGGAACTACCAAATGCGACTGTCAAAATGCAAGAAGATCTTAATTCTTTGTATCAATGGCTGTGTTCAAATAAACTCAAACTGAATGTGAAAAAGACTAACTTTATGGTATTTTCCAGAGCGGCAAATGCTGACTCCATAAGCCGTGAATTAAAAATCAAAGATGAAAATATCGAAGAGGTGAAAATTGTCAAGTACCTAGGAATATACATAGACAACAAACTAAAGTTTGATGAGCACGTTGAATATACAGTCAACAAGATTGCTAAAAAAATTGGCCTTATAAAGAGATCGTGTAAGTACTTGGGAAGAAGATATAAAACGTTGGTGTACAGGTCAATAGTAGAACCGCACTTTATATACTGCCCCACGATTTTCTTCCTAGCGGGGGACTCCCATGTAGATAAGCTGCAAAAAATGCAAAACCGAGCGATGAGATTCATCCTCAACAAACCGTATGACACACCAAAAAGATGTATGCTTGAAACCTTGAATTGGTTAAGCGTGAAGCAACAAGTTTTTTACCACGCTATGAAATTTGTGTACAATATTAAGAAGGGCAACCTGCCGGATTATCTTAGCGATAATCTCCGATATATAAATGAGACGCATACATATTTGTTGAGAGAGAATAACAGCTTCAGACTCCCGAGGTATAGAACAGAAGTGGACAAAAAAAATATTTTCTATAAAGGCTTAAAGTGCTTCAATGAATTACCAGAGGCTATAAAAAATTGTGATACTATCACTCTTTTCAAGCGGCTGCTATTTGACTATTGTAGAACGCAGCCTACAAAATAGTGATGTATCAACAATAGCGTGGATTGGAAACTAGGCCTTTCCAACCACCAAGATATCGAGACTAGGCGGATCGGAAACTCGGCATTTCCGACTACCTAGACCCTTAGATAATAAACAATAAACGAGCGGATTGGAAACTAGGCCTTTCCAACCGTCACGAAAGCGCGACTGGGTGGAGCGGAAACTCGGCCTTTCTGACCACCCAAGAGATATCAATAAATGGAGTAACCCAAAAAGAATAGCGCGGATTGGAAACTCGGCCTTTCCAACCGTCTACATAACTTCCAGAAAATTGCATGCGTTTATATTGACATCAAATAATTGCAGTGATAAAGAAATAATGTTATTTAAAAATTTCTGTAGAGCATTTTGTATTTTGTATTTAATATTTAATATTTACATTTTAAATCTAAAATCTAATTATAAGAATGTTAAATCTTTGTTGCAATATAAGTCTAACAGACTGTGAAAAATAAATAAATAAATAAATAAAGTGTAAAAGGCTCCTGGGAGCCACTTTTCCTATCTCTCCACTATAGCATTATTTTACATTAGCACACCATGCTATGTAATTGATGCTCGTTGTGCGACACACAAATATTGAAGCGCCTTCCTTCCTTCCTCATTCCTTGATAATATAAAGAAGTTCCTTAGTAGGGCATATTTTTCTCATGGTCTATTGTGTGTTAATTGATTATAGGTTGGTAACCAATCAATTTATTCATTATGTACCATATGGGCTAGCAAAAATATTGCCTATTCATGTTTTGAATTTCAAAAGCATTGCAATGTGTTTCTGATATCAAGGTCTTTTTTCATACATATATTTGGTTAGAATTGCATCTTAAAATTTACACCCACCGAAGCACGGTGGGCAAATTAGTAGTTAATATTGTGAAAAGATCTACATATAAATACGCTCCCATAAATACATACATACATACATATGTGCATACATATATGCCAAATGGATAAATATAAATGTTTGCAAAAATGTATCTTACCAGAGCAATAGATTCTCTCAATTCAGGCAAATGCAAATGCTTAATTTGCATATTTTGTAAATGACTCAAAACCATCGGAATGACTGCATCCACCTGTACGTTAATATTTGCCCAGCTCCTTTTTAATACCTCCCCGTTTTGCTCTGAAGAAAATTCCTTCAGAATTACATCATTTTGGCTACATGGGATGAAAAAATTAGAATGTTTTTATTTAACTTGTAAACGGAGAATCATATATACACACATACATATGTACAGTAAGATTCTTTACGCTCCATAAATTTTTTGGGTCGCAGTATAAATATGTTTTTATGCGAAATTTCAATGTCGGAAGCAGCAACAACCAAAAGGAAACTGTTTTCAAACATTTTTAAATATTTTTGCAATTTTTTTGAAAATTCTACAATGATTGGTTTTCCGATTTTTAGTTTCATTGCACAAATTCATGTGATCTTAAGGCTAGATATGAAAGAAACTACATTAATGTATTTTAGTAACTTTCCTGCTGTCGATATTTTGGCTTTAATCTAAGGCAATCTCCAGGAACATTCGGTTATACCCGATCAAACCAATCAGTAGAAATATGTATAAGAAAAAAGAAAATATAGGCTCAATTTTAAGCAGGGTTCGGAAATTCTTATTTATGATTATTCGTTTTCATTCATTTATGAAATTTATCGCGATCGATAATATTCCAAATAAATTTTTGCATTCTTTTATCGCGAGTGAAAAATGCAAACAAATTTATCATCTCCCACATTCGGAATGCGATCGACAAAAAACTTTCCGCTGCTTTTCATTCGCGATCGAAAAAAGCAAAGAAATTTCCTCTCACTCGAATATGAGAAGTCCGAGCATTACCGATGTCGGCCTCTCATAAATGAGAAAAACGATGCAAATAATCTATTCCCGATCACTCACTACAGCTTATCGCCATAGTTGCCAACTTGGTGCTTTAAGCACTAGATTTAGTGCTTTTTGAAAATTAAAACGCCAAAAACAAATTTTTAGTGCCTAGTGCCTTTTTTAGTGCTTTTTTTCTGAACTAAAATTACTCCGATATAGTTAAAACCTGAAATAATTTTTAAATATTTAAAGCTGTGGCAGCACTGAATTCACAAAAATCTACAAATTTAAATGCACTTAAATACAACCATGATTGATAAAAAGCTGAACTTGCAAATTCACCTTGTTCAATTCCATTCGCGTGGAAAATGCTAGTAGATATGCGAGTAAGTTAAGTTTTTCTTTTTTTCTTTTCTAATTATTTGTAAAAATTTTTATTTTTGTACCACCTGAGTAAAACACTTCGTTTCTTGGTGCTGAATCCAAATCTGGTCGCACAATTGCTCTAGCACTAGAATTTTGAGATATGCTAAAATCGAAGTGCCAAAATTACGGTTTTTGGCAATATTTGAGGTTATATAATGAAAACAAATTTTTTTTTTGCTCATTTCTATTAGGGCATGATTTTCGTTTGTTGGGATTCGATTTTTCTTTCATGAGATATATCAGTTTTAATGTGCAGTACTTCGGTATTACGTCGTAAGCATGAGTCATTATAGCATGTGGCTTTTCAATCGTTATGAGCGAAAAAGTTTTGTTTATTGATTTATGTATGCATTCTTGTAAATATTGTTAATTTTTTGTTTTTGTTAAATACATACAAACTGTTACGAAAAAAGCATCAATTGATTCAAAACTATTTGGTGCTTTTAGTGTGGTAAAACGCTTTTTTCCAAGTTTTTGGTGCTTTTTGAAAATCAAAAGTTGGCAACACTGCGAAAAATTTTCAACGACGTTTTATGGGAGATATTTTTCGCGTTTGTTTTGGGTATGCATTTTGTTATGCATACAGCATACATACATATGTATATGTAAGTAATGCAAGCAAATGCTTTTCGGTTGGAAGGAATGTAGGAATATGCACAAATATATGAATTAGGGTGGTAATATATCAGCTGTTATAAATGAAAGTGGTGTAAGTCCATTTTGCATAAAATGTTGGTAAAGGTTAATACATCCAGGTGATGTTTTTTTAAGTGCTATTACAGCAAATATTATTATGCAATAATTAATATTAAAGTTGTTAACGAAACTAAGATAGTTTTAGCCCCCGAATGGACTTGCACCACTTTCAAAAATAACAAATTCCAAAACAAAAATGAGGAAAAGTTTAAGGCCATGTGTCAACGCCCTTTATGGAAGTTTTATTTGTTAAAAAATCAAAACTTATGTATTTATTTTTATACTTAAGAAAAATAATAACTAAAACAAGTATTCAATTAATAACTTACACAACTAATAAATAAGAAAAGATTGTGATTATTATGTCAAATGAACGTAAAATTTATATATCTGATCTTTCAATTTCAAAGTAAAAAAATGCAAGGTAGGTTTTATTGGCATGTCTAATTTACAGTTAGACTAGTGAAGACTTCATGGTGAATAGGCGGTATGAAAGGAAGTAAACTCATCATGTCTGCGTATTTCTCCTTTGTAACAGGTCTAGGCGTTCTATATAGTGGCAACATAGTAATCCTGCTAAGATATTTCGGTCTTCCCCTTTTCCCAAATAGAAAAATTGCTTTAACTGGAGCGCTTGGTTTCATAGTAATTTTATAAAAAATTTTGTGTGGCTCGTCTCTTCTGAATCTCGTCCAGCATATTTGCAACCAATTTACAGTTTCACCGTCCATATTTTACAGTTTTACGTCGACTCCGAACGGCGAGTGTATTTTTATGAGAAGCTGTTTTTCATGGCAGAAATACACTCGGAGGTTTGCCATTGCCTGCCGAGGGACGACCGCTGTTAAGAAACAACCTTTTCTATATTTTTGTGCGATGTTGCATTGAACAGAGCTTGAACCCAGGTGCTGATGAGTGAAAGCGCGCACTGCTTACCACTACACCACAGCTGCCGCACCAGCGAGCGTTAAATAAGCGTTTTTAATATTAAGTTTATTAAAAGTTGTTTCAAATAAACCTTTAATAAGTGTTGAGAGCAAATGTTTATAAATCACTTAAACTTAAAAATGAAAAGCAAATGCCAACGAAATGAAACAGTCAATATAACATTTGTTCAATTGTCAATGACGTGTTTACGTTCTTTAAAATATAATATTAAAAGAAAAAATAATATAAAACCAATGCGGTAAAAATAGGCGGAAATGTCGCGTTTAAAAAGTGAAAAAGACAGTGTGAAGAAATTATAAATTTGATTAGTGAAGTCCGCGGAAGAACACGTTGAACATAAAAGGTCCTCCTTATCCTTGCTTACTTTAACATTCAATTAAAAATGTATTAAATTTTTTTCAGAAAAGTCCATCAAGGAGAATAGCGGCGATGAAGCGGAATATATAGCTGCATCGATGTCGTAAAGATAAGGATACAGATAAAGATAAAGATAAAGATAAAGATAAAGATAAAGATAAAGATCGCA
>NW_023466839.1:0-7149 GCF_013731165.1 Rhagoletis pomonella
TACAGCCAATAAAGTTGTTTTTGTGTCAGGAATGCAAATCTTGTTTAGTGTATATGGTAACTGCATAGCGGATACAGTTACTGCGTTTATGACAGTATCGTTGAAATGGGCGATTTCGGTGTTGCGTACTGATCGCAAACAAGTTCTCCTTTTGCCCTTCCATTTGTGCTACCCTAATTTCTTTAACCGATAGCAGCGAACTCTGCCAGCAACTAGTTGTGTTAATAAAGCCCAGATTGAAGAGCGAAGTAGCTGATTGTCGGTGGTGAGCTAATACATTGAGGAAAAGTCTCCATTAGGGACGCAACGTTATCAACCAATACTGACCTAAGCAGAAAGAAGAGAAGACGCGAAAAACTACAATAGGGGCGTCGCTTTTCTCCCTTATCGCGGCACTTTTGTTGCCCGCCGTATGATGGCAATGGAACAGCCCATGGTGTGTGTGTGTGTGCGCTGTGGTGGTGGCCGCGAAAGCGTCCAGTCCATTTCCAGGATTATCAGGACAGCGAGCATTGACTTGGCACCAACAACTCTGGCACTGAAGCACGAAGGTTTTGCGGATCTGGGCGTAGGTTGCGGCCCAACTCGTATCTGCGCTGCGGGGCAGAAATAAGTGAAACATCCTTATTGTGAGCGTTTCCAAAGTGATAATGATAAAAAAAAACAGGGAAACGAAAATTTATTTGTTGTGTTCCAGTCGAGGTACCAGTTATGATTTTGTTTATATCGATTTTTGGGTGTCAGAGCAAGCACGTGAGACTACAGTTGCGCATGCAAATCAAAGGAGTAGCGCGGAGAGGCGAACAGGGTTATTGTGTAGGCGCCGGAGTTGATGGACATTGGCCCGCAAGAGCATACAGCTTGATCCTTAATAAGGCGCCTAAAGAAAATCACAAAACTAGTCGCACGGGGTCTCGAGTGATCCCAATAAAGTGCTGAAAAAGCAGTGAAAGAAATAAAATAAAAACTAAGTACGTATTATCAAAAATATTAAATGACTTTATTAACGTTAGCTCAAAGAAAAACAAAAGCATAACTTTGACTTGAAACTACAATTAAAAAATAAAAAAGTTACCTTCGCCAAAAAATGTTACGTTGGTGGTCGCATGGGGTCAGTACTCAAGAGAGTAGCGAAACATGTGTATAGTGATAGAACGATACGAGTACCGAGTACAGAATATCGATACTTTTCATGAATACTGAATAGTATCGAGCACTCGATACTTTTTGACAAGTACTGAGTAAATATCGCGAATGCCAAAAAGTATCGACCGGTTAAGAACTTTTTTAAATGAATTTTTTTTTTTAACAACCCAATAAATATTGTGGCGAACGTTCGAATATTATCTTCGATATCCAATATGAATGTTGTGAAAATGAACCCAACGCTCATTTACTTAAATACTGTCATAACGTGAAAAACCGATAACCCGAGATAAACGCCTTTTAAGTTTCAAAACGCATATATTATGTGACACAGTTATGCAATTTTTACACAACCTAGTAGAAAATGTAGCGGTATTTTCAACATTGGGTTCGGTTAAAATCTTTTAAATAATTGGGAAACGAGTCGCTTGCCTCATTCATTATCAAAATGTTGAAAGACAGCATAAGGCAGCCATCGTTAACCCACGTATTCTACCTTCGTTGTGAATTCGAAATCCAGCCCATTCTTGAAGAAAATTTTTTATCTTTCCGTTAGAGAATGGCCTCACCACATTTGCTTCTCTTTTTATACCTTTGAATTTTATTTTCAAAGTTATTTACAAATACATATACGCGTCAAACAATAATAAAATATGTATTTGCTTTTAAAAACTTGACAATAAGCTGTTTGCTATAATTATTTAATTTGCGCATGTAAAACTAAACTTACTGGAAGTTTATTTCAAAAACTCCTTTAGATCAGATTTAAACTATTATAAGCAGCGTCTATTCAATTTACAAATAGGAAGAGGTCAAAACAGCAAAGCAATCTGATTTTTTTTACTATTTTCGTTTGCTTTGAGAATACTTGTAAGTACGAGTAGTATCGATACTTTTTTGCAAATATGAGTACTGGCGTCGTCGATTCTTTTTTAGAGTACTCTATATGAGTACTAGTATCGATTCTTTTTAAAAAGTTCTATCACTACATGTGTAGTGTACGCGCCGAAGTTCTGACCGTGACTGATTTACGTATCCCGCGGGGAGTTAGGAAACTAGAAAAAGTACGAGGGCGTTTCAAGCATTCCAAGATATATTTTTTTTCAACTTGGAAAGTCTTTGACCCCATGCGCCTACTTAACAGTTAACTATCACTTCTGTTTTTATTCGTGTTCGGCTAGTAGTGTTCCAGGTAGCTTTTGTTCTATTGTGGTTCCTAACCCATCTCTCCAGAATCGCGCAGCCAGAGCTCAGACACTTGGCGGGTTAAAGAAATATCCGGTAGCTCGGTAGTGCGAGAGGGTTCGTAACCTTTTGGTCGGACCTCATCTCTGGTGCACCTCAAAACAAGCACGGTCCGTCTGAACTGGACCTAAATAAAAGGTTTTTGCATATGAAATGTTCTTTTGGATATTGAATCAGTAGTGCCCCTCTTCATAAAAATCCAAAAGGTGAAAAAATCCGCGGAGGGCTTTTTAAGAAAAGTGTCTTTCAATATTTCCGTATTCAAAATGTATAAAGAGTAGGGGCACGATATCGAACCGAAAGAATCGATATAGTATCGCTGTAAAAATATCGGGTACCCATCAATATCGGGATAAAAAGACACGAGAATTTAAAATATTCATACTAAATTCAAAAAATTATAACTGAATATTGCTCTCGATTTCTTATAAAATAATGAGTGTTTATTTATGTAGGGTTAGTGAGTTAATTGACATCACCGAAGGCCAACCTAAGGTTGTAAATATTTCTGCTCTTTAAAGCGCAAAATATATCCATGTTGCTTTACATATTTTAGAATATTTACTTGTGCGATTGGAGCGCCAAGTCTACCGCGAAAAAAAATCATCTAATTTATTAATTGGCCAATGTGGCTGTTTTTTATTGCTCATGTAAGCAGAAACATTTTGGCGAAAAATAGTTTCGCCAGGTGGCGCCCGAGTCGAGATTTGTTGATTTACAAAAAATGGAACGGCTTAGTGGCGTTGAAGTCAAAATAAAAAATGCATTCGGCCCAAATTCATATTTTATTTGCGTAAAAAAAAAATTTGAACTTAAATATTTCAATTATTACAACAAAAAATTTTATACAAATAGTCGTACCCAACTTGCAGAGTTTTACGATTGTGTAACCCAAGTCAGAGCCCACTTTGGTTCTTTGTAACGTTACATATGCGCTTTGCTTATGTCTTTAAATCCCTATAAATTTTTGTAATTTTTTACTGAATTATTAAGTATTATGCAGATATAGAAAAATCTTTTACGTATGTATGTAAGTAATTTACCTTAAGCACGTCAAAACGAATTTAGTAAAAGTCAATTATTTTTAATATATGTAGCGTACAGTAGTGGTTTTCACTAAATTAATCACATTAACTTTGTAATGTGTATTCAAGAGTCGATACGATACAAGAGAGTTGGTACTCGATTCCAAAAAATATCGTTTTCAAACTTTCGTGTAAAAAGTAGTCAAAAGAATTGTTATGGTATCGAAATTCGGAAGAGATTCTGGCCGGACATTTATTTATTGACAAATAATTAGTTTGGGATGAGCCTGCCTAAAACTATACAATATATCTACTTTATGTATGTCAAGGTTTAAATCACGGCAAAGTAGTTGGTTGAATAAGGGAATGGATTAGCAACAAGAGTTTACGCGATGTGCATAGCTCAGTGGTTACCGCTTCCGACTTTGCACATCGCTGACGCGGGTTCGATCCCTGCTGAAGTCTAGAAAAAAGAAGTCTGATAAGGAGATGTGGTGATCTCCAAAATTGCTGCTATAACTTCTACAGCTTAAACTTTGTTGCTTTTTCTATTTTCCCTAACAAACAGCTGAAATCATATATATAAATAGGCAATCATGTTTCCTTTACACCCCTTTTACGGCTAAACTATACTTCTAAGGTATAAACAGTTATATATCATTAGAAAGGTATTTTGACGCTGATGTGCAGGCAATTTTTAAAATTTCAAATTAGTTTAAAATAGAGCGAAAAAATCAATTCAAAAGTCACACCAATACCAATGCACACATGTACATGGTTGGGGCAGAAATGCCCCCTAAATGTATGCTTTAATATTGATAGCGAATTAAAGAAACGTGCTAAGCAGCAGTTCAGGAATAAAATGTATGTATGTATGTTCATGAATAGATTAGACTCAAACAAGGAAGAAGGTAAAGTTGAGTATGGGGAAGAAGAAAGTGATAAATACAGAAATTAAAATAAAAGTAAAGAAACCTAGATATAAAGACAAAGAGGAAGGAAAATTTAAATACCTAACCTAATAACAATGGTGGGGGTGAATATGTAAATGAAGAAAAGAATGGACATATTTAGATCAGGATAAAGGAAAAGATAAAGATGAAGACCAAGACGACGAAGATGAAGATGAAGATGAAGATGAAGATGAAGATGAAGATGAAGACGAAGATGAAGATGAAACACACCACAACTTAACCCCCACACCGTAATTCACCACACTTCAACTCTCTCACCACACCTTAACTCACCACACCTCAACTCACCACACCTTAACTCCACACACCTAAATTCACCACACCTCAACTCACCACACCTCAACTCACCACATCTTAACTCCCCACACCTAAGTTCACCACACCTAAACTCACCACAGATAAATTCACCACACCTAAACTCACCGCACCTCTTAAGCCCACCACACCTGAATTCACAGCGCCGTAACTCCCACACCCAATTCCACCACATCGCAAACCACCACACCCAATTTCCCCTTATGACATGATATCACTTTATGTGGCATCAATGACATTGCTTTAATATTGATACTGAATTAAAGAAATCTGCTAAGCAGCAGTTTAGAAATCAGATTTACGAAGATTAAGATTCATGCAAGGAAGAAGGTAAAGTTGAATATGTAGAAGAAGAAAGGGATAAAGGCAAAGATTAGAATAAAAGTAAAGAAACCTAAATACAAACGAAGGTGGATATGAAGATGAAGATGAAGATGAAGATGAAGATGAAGATGAAGATGAAGATGAAGATGAAGATAAGGATAAAGATCATAACCCCTTAACTTTAACTCATCTTAACTTAAAAACTTACTCCACCTGAGCTCACCACACATTAATTCACCACACTTTATCTCCCCACACCTAAATTCACCACACCTCAACTCGCCACACCTTAACCCCCGCACCTAAATCCACCACACCTAAATCCACCACCCTTAATTCACCACACCTCAACTTTCTCACCACACCTTAACTCACCTCAACTCACCACACCAAAATTCACCACACCTTAATTCACCACACCTCAACTTTCTCACCATAACTTAACTCACCACACCTGAATCCACCACACCTAAATTCACCACACCGTAACTCCTACACCCAATTCCACCACACCGCAGCTCACCACATGACATGATATCACTTGATGTGGCATCAAAGGCAACATCATTTGGCATAAAATGAACCAAAATAAATAAGATTTAGATAGAGGTGAAAAAAGGGATAAAAAAGGAAATACAACTGAAGAGTGTGCGATGTTATATTGTGGTGTGTTATGCTTCATATGTTATGTTATTTATTCTTATGTTATGGTTATGTTATGTTATACCAAGTACTAAGCTAAACTCCCCTCCACTTAACCCATTCCAACTAATGTTATTTTAGCTCATTCAACTTACATAAACTATCCTTAATTTTATCGGTTGAATTTCAACCGCTGGGCGAACACTAGTAAATATTAATACGCCACAACAAAAATTGGCAAACAAATTCGTTTGCTCATTTCTACTAAAAACATCATTTAGTACTAGTCTTTCCCTTTAAAATAAATTTTCGCTTGTTACGAGATTCTCTAGTTTTAATGTGCAGTACTTCGGTATTACTTCGTAAGCAGGAGTCAACATAGCTATGGGCCAGATTTGGATTCAGCACCAACAAATCTACAAGAAACGACGTGTTTTACTCAGGTGGTAACAAAGTAAACATTTGTCGAACTGTGTAATGGATTAAGTAATTTCCAAAGAAATGAATTTTCACATACTTTTCACAATATTAATTTTTGAATTCGAGCTGTAGGCGTGGCAATTCGTCAACCTTCACCATTTTCCACATTTCTTCATTCCTAAGTGCAGAATAGAGCATACATAAAATCTCGGCGAATTTGTAGTACGGTTACTACTTTTGGCCGCAGCTTACATACATATGTATATGAGGAAGTCTCACTGTGAGCGAAAAGTTCTCAGTTTGGTTTTTGATTGCATAGCGACTTTCACGGATTTGTTGTGGGTGGTGTTTAAGGCCAATTAGGTCGGTGAGTGGTCCGACCACATTTCGAGGCTTGTTTCGATATTTAATTCAAAGTCTCGAAGCTCTGGCACTTCGTTAGTGTCAGATGGACAATAGCTGGGCTTTCCTGTGCTTATGGCGGCAAGTTAGTAGATTTAAAATTCAACCGAGTGCTTAAAATGAGATCGAAATGTACTAATATCCAAGCATGTGCTCTAGCCTAAAAACGCCAACGAAATTCTTCGGATATTTTCATACTTACATATTCAAAAAAATCCCTTAAATAAGCAATACGGTGAACAGTTTCATCAATTTTAATTTTATATTTACTTCATGTAATTTTATTTGATAAATTGTTTATTAACTATGTACTTAAATGTTTGTAAATGACTTATTTGTTGTTTGTCGCTCAATACATTAGCACTTCTTATACGTTTTTTTTTTTACATTTATTTTGCAGTGTATGAATTTATTGTCCTGTATTTCATTTCCAAGTAAACATTTTGTTGTTAATGAATTATTTTTAATTTTAGAACTTTATATGTTTTTTAACTTTATTTTGTTAAATATTTTTATTTGAGTTTAAGATTTGAGAACTATATGTAATTAATTATTATTTCATATTTTCGCTTATTTCTTTAAAATTGAGTTAACATTTTAGCAATAACAGTTGGTATTTCTTTTTCAAAAAGCTTACGCAACTGCATTAAGTACAT
>NW_023466840.1:0-313 GCF_013731165.1 Rhagoletis pomonella
AGGCGTGTGGCTTTGTTGTTGTTAGTGACTTATTCTGATATACTACACCTCCTTTCCTAAAAAAATCGTGAATACATATGAACGATTTTAGAACTGTAATGCAGTTGAGTGGATTTATTTTCTTTTGTATATTTCATTTGATACTTTTGATGTTTTTGTCATTTGTTGTTTGTTTACAAAATTTTTCTTGTGATACAATGTTTTCGGTTTTGTTTGTTTTATTTCAAGTGGATTATAATTCATATGTTTGTTTACTTGTTAATTTCAGATTTGTTTTTAGATTTTTTTTTTTTTTTTTTTTTTTTTTTTTTTT
>NW_023466840.1:413-5927 GCF_013731165.1 Rhagoletis pomonella
TTTTTTTTTTTTTTTTTTTTTTTTTTTTTTTTTTTTTTTTTTGAACATTTTGTATAGATAAGTGTCGGGTTTTTGTTTATGATACTAATAACTAACATATTTTGTGTACAAAAAATATTTCTTTATTTATGGTCATAAAACTTTAAGTGTGAAATTTATTAATAAGTAAAATTTATGGGTAATTAAAAATTAAGTGAATTTACTCAAATAGCTTAAGCCTATTTTTATGTACTATGATTTTCTTACTCTTATCGATTAATTCTATATTTTCTAAATTATATGGAGTTAAAGAATAATTATTTTTCTTATCAATATTTACTACTCTATAGGGCCCTTTGTATCTATTATCTAACTTATGACCTGCTTCATTTTTAACTAATACTAAATCTCCTAATTTTATTTCCTTATATTGAAGATTTTTATCATAATAAACCTTTTGTCTCTCCTTAGCTTCTTTTACCAATATGTGAGCTCTTTGTTGAGCTACTTGTAATCTATACTTTATTTCTTTCTCATAGGCCTCATAGTTATAAACTGGGCTAATTGTATTTTCTTTTAAAAATTCGTAAGTCAGAGGTATTTTTCCAAAAACTAACTCGTATGGGCAATAACCATGAACCGTAGATGGTGTTGTATTGTAACAGTATGCAAAATACTTGATATACTCATCCCAATCATCTTTGTTAATGGATATGTAAGAACGAATGTATTCATTAAAAGTTCTGTGGCTACGTTCAACGGTGCCCAAAGTTTGATGGTGATATGGGGTAGAAGTCTTGTGTTCAATTTTTAAAAGTTTACACAATTCCTCAAATACGTTGTTTTTGTATTCAGTCCCCATATCAGTTATGATGGTCTTCATACAACCATATACCAAAATAAAGTTTTCAAAAATGGCTTTTGCCACCGTTTTCGCGTGTTTGCTCGCAATTGGAATTGCTATCAGATACTTTGTCAGATCACACACTATGGCAACCGCATCCTCATTTCCACATACCGATACGGGCAACGGTCCAATTGTATCAATTTGCACCGTATCGAAGGCTTTTGTGGGAGTTTCCGTTATCACCATTGGTTCTTTTAAATTTTTATTTACTTTATTTTTGCTGCATTCCATGCATTTTTTAATGTGATTTTTTATATCATTTTTCATGTTTTTTCCAATAATATTTTTGTTTTATTTTATTAGTTGTTCGATTGATTCCTGGGTGGCCACCAGTAACAGGATCATCATGATACTTTTTCAATAAATTTTTAATTGTATCTTTATCAGTCACATGCATAACCTCCGGAGTTAATGCAATTGTTAAGTTTTTGAGAACTTTGGTACCAATTTCTTTAAATGTGCTTACTCGAGTATAATTATTCTTGAACAATTTGTCTCCTAAGGACAACTGTATTTTATTTATTTTCAAACAGTCGGCTTCTTTCATTAGCCTGGCAAAGAATTGACCCAAATCAATATTCGCCTCAACAATTGAATTATTAATACTTGAATTGCCGGCTTCTTTTGAAAGCCTGGCAAAGGATTGACCTGAATCAATCTTCGCCTCAACAATTAAATCATTAATATCTATTTTGCTACAAATTTTCTTTCCCTTTTTGAACTTCAGTTTCGGGGGGTCGAAAACGAGCTGGGCTAGCTTTTTAACTTCACATTTATTTAGCGCTTCATATATTATTGGGTTCTCAATGTGACTTTTTTCTTTATTAATATTTTTATTATTTGATTTTTGCTTAGTTTCCGATCTCGTCGCAACTTTTAGTATTTGACATGCTTTAATTGACATTTCTCTTAAATCATTTATATTGATGCGTGAAAGCGCATCCGCCACGTAGTTTTCTTTTCCAGCTATATACTCCACCTCAAAGTCATATTCCTCCAATTCCAATCGAACTCTAGTTAATTTTGATGAGGGGTTTTTCATCGAAAATAAGTATGTTAAGGGGCGGTGGTCTGTTTTAATCAAAAATTTTCTGCCATAAACGTATGGTCTAAAATAAGTTATAGCCCAGTGGATTGCTGCTAACTCTTTTTCAATTGTAGCTTTATTGCTTTCACCTTTTGTGAATGCTCTTGACGCATAGGCAATTGGTAATTGTTTGCCTTCATATTCTTGACTAAGAACTGCGCCGCAGGCAAATCCACTATCATCTGTTGTTATACAAAATTCTTTATCGAAATCTGGATATTGCAAAATATTTGGGTTAATTAATGCCTCCTTCAAGTAGACAAAAGCTTTTTGACATTCTTCTGTCCAATCGAAGGAAACATTCTTTTTACATAACCTTGTTAAAATTCTAGAATGTTCTGCAAAATTTGGAACAAATCTTCGGTAATAGTTACAAAATGCTACAAATCTTTTAACTTCATCTGCTGTTTTTGGGGTTGGATAATTTAGTACAATTTCAAATTTACTAGGATCAGGCAAAATTTCTTTATTTGTGCAGTTATGTCCAAGGTAAGTAACTTCTTGGTTAAAAAATAAACATTTATCCGGATGTAACTTTAAATTGTATTTTCTGCAAGTTGAAAATACATCTCTCAAATTTTTTAACATATGTTTTCCGGAGCAACCTAATACTACCAAATCATCCATATAGAGAAATGCTTGGGATGGTTTAAGACCTGCAAAAGCAAGAGTCATCATTCTTTGAAACGAGTTTGGGGCTACTTTTAAGCCGTATGGCAATCTTTTGAAACGATATGTGCCATCGTCTGCCGTAAACGATGTTATGTCCCTAGAGTCTTTATGTAACTCAATTTGATGAAAGCCGGACATCAAGTCCAAGCATGAAAAATATTTAGCTCTACCCAATTGATCTAGTATATCATCAATTCGTGGCAATGGGAATTTATCTGCGGTTGACTTTTTATTTACTTGTCGATAATCAACTACTAGTCTCCATCTTTTATCATTTTTTCCCGGTAGAGATTTTTTGGGTACCAGCAGAATTGGGCTATTATATTCTGACATAGACGGCTCTATTATGTCATCTTTAATTAATTTATCTACGTGTTTACAAATTTCGCTTTTATGAGCTTGTGGGATTCGGTAATTTTTTACATAAACTGGATTATCATCTTTCATACGTAGTTTTTGCTTGTAAAAATTATTAGTGGTAATGGGTTCTGATTCTAGTGAAAATATATCTATATATTCTGCACAAAGTGCATTAAGCTGTTGGGAAACGAATTTTGGAAAATTTTTATTTAATCTTTCTAATTGTTCTTTAGCATTATTTGCTGGTTCAGTTTTATTATTTATTATTGTGTAATCATCTAAGTTTTCTGTGTTAATTTTGAAATTTTGAATGGTTGCATTTTTGTCTGTTGTATTTATGACTCTAATAAAGGTTTGATTTGAATTTACTAAGGTATTTGCAATAAAAACACCTTCAGACAATTTTTGATGAGGTATCAATAATTCAGAATTGCCATTTTCAATATGGACTTGTCGGATTACTTCCGATCTTGCTGGGATTGTTATGCAATTAACAGTTGGTCTATTTGTCATTTGTATTATTATGTTTTCCGGGTAATCATATGGACGCAGTATCAGGCTGTCTCCATTTTTGCTATAATCTAAAATGCAATTATATTTTTTAATAAAATCAAGTCCCAAGATTCCATCGCAAGGAATTGGGAAATCATCTTCGACTATATGAAATTTATGATTAATAAGTAAGTAATCATCCTTTAAATCCGCCTTGACTGTTCCAATAGTACTAGTTAAACCTTGACCAATGCCCTTTAAATCGGTTTTTTGTGAATAATTAATAGTGACATTACTGTCAATTTGACCCTTTTTTATAATTGATATATCCGCTCCTGTATCGATCAGGAGGGTTGAAATTGAATTATTTAGAGTTGTTTTGGAGGATATGTAGCTGTTAAGGTGTAAATTGAAAACATATAGTTTTTTATTTATTGAGATGGAGTTTGCTGGTTTTCCTGTTGGTTAACATTTCTTATAGTCCTGGTACGATTAGAGCCTCGTGCTCCAAAATTTCGTCCTGACCTTTGGTTATTTGATCGATTATTATTATTATTATTGTTATAACTATTATTGTTATTAAAGTTATTAAAGCGTGATGGGTATGTACGCCTTTGGTTACCTCTATAATTGCCAGATTGATAACCTCTGCGGAAATTACCGCGAAAATAATTTTGTTGGCGTATGTGCAATAATGAATTAGGGTTACCTGTAATTTCTGTGCAACTATTTGTGAATTTCGATACAGCCTCGTTCATTGAGGTGAACGTTCCAGCTTGCATAATTGTTTTCACCTTATCATTGGAGCAATTCTTACACATGGCTTTCACAGCTGTTTGTGTAGCATACTTAGTTGCGAGGTCTGTTGTTAAACCATCAGATATGTATGCTCCCTCTAGTGATTTCGTTAATTTTTCAATTTCTGCTGTGTACTGATTAGCAGTCTTACTGCGCTGTTGGATGTTCAGGAGTTTTGCTGTTAAAACTTCTACTGACTCACCCTTTATTGCGTTTTTTAATTTTTGTTTAATTTCTTGTATTGTCGTCTCATTGCTTCTGAAATTTCTGGCTGTGCCTTTTAGCTTTGTTTTTATCATAGACACTGCAATAGCCTCATGATTTTCTTTAATTTGTTCGAGGATATCAAGTGCATCTAGAAAACTTGGTAGGTTTTCGGGTTTGCCATCGAACTCGGGCAAAATCGAAGACGCAGTCTTGATGAATGCTACTGTTGTTTGCGTCATACTTGTTTCGGTTTGTGTATCTTGTTCTGCAATTTCGACAATATTTGTTTGTGTAGATATTTCTTCTTGCACAACAATCTCTTTTTGTTCTTCCTCGGTATCCGACGTACCTTCGAACAACCAAATGTCGAAATCGATCTCGATATGTTGTTTGTAAGAGGTTGGTATTTCAAATTCAACGTTATACCTGGATAACGAGGATACTAGTTTGTCTCTAACGCTTGAAAATACCTGGTAGGACTCCAATTGGTGAGCTTTTGTTAGGGTATTATTAACTCTACGTATGAGTTATCCTATATTGTTTAGCGATGACAGTAGAACATTTAAATGTTTCTTTACTGTTTCAGTTTTAATTTTTATGTTCTTACATATGCACTTATAAGATTTTTCCGCGTTTATTTTATTTTCAGTGAGTTCCTTCGAAATTTCTTCCCACTTCTCCATTGAGAGAATGAATCAATAATAAAAAAAATGTTTATTTAAACCTCATCCAGACCGTCAGCGCGGCTCTGGTATCTCTTTTTAAGAATTTTATTGTGGGTTGAGTAAAATTTCAAGAATAAACTCACTGCGTTGATAAGGTAAACTTTTATTGTATCCAAAGCTTCAGTGTGGTCTATTATCTGAACCGTGTTTACCACGTTAGCATTTGGATCACTGACCTTCGATTCTTTACCTCCCATTTTTAAAACAAATTTGTAATAATCAGTAAAAAATTTTCTTTTTCAAAATTTATCTATTTTTTTTTTTTTTTTTTTTTTTTTTTTTTAAAC
>NW_023466840.1:6027-7149 GCF_013731165.1 Rhagoletis pomonella
TTAACAGCCAGGTTCAAAGCCTGCCTTTCGCATTGCTCTTGTTATTTCTTCTGTCAAAGTGGTTGGGGTGAGTACACCCTGCATTGTAGGCTCTCGGGTCATGCCAATATCTTTCCAGAGTTTCTTTAAAACCTCAAGCTCTTTTTCATAGTTGTGTTCCAAATTTGGTAAAACTTCATCCAAATTCCAATTAAGGGGGTTTTTGGAAAAATCTCTGGGCATCGTGGAATCAAGTATAAACAACAATTAAAAAAAATCTTTTTTTTTTTTTTTTTTTTTATTTATTTCGATCGATATCCTCGATATTCCTCGATAGTTATCGGTTGCGGCCCTGTTTGTACAACTTCGGAGGTTTGAGGAACCTCCTCAGTTACTCTTGGAGGATCTTGATTTTCCCTCTCTGCCTCTAATGCGAACCTCTCCCATCTATCAAAAATGGAGTCAAACTCCTCCTGGGAGATTTCTCGCATGAGAACAAGGAAGGAGTGAAGAAGAAGAAAGGAAAAAAAAATTATATAATTTAAGGAAAGCCAAAAAAAAATCTATTATGAAACTTAAAATCTTCCTTTTAAAAAAAAATTTTTTTTGTTTTTTATTAATTTGGTAAAAAAAAAATTACTTATTAGTTACCCTTAGCAGGAATCTGCTACTTGGCCGACGGTAAACGCCGAAGAGTTCTAAATATTAAAACTTATTCTATATATTTTTTTTTTTTACCATTACATAACTTATTGATAGCAGCTTATAATTGATTGAACCAGTTGCATCCGTTCCTTTGGTTTGAATTAATTTTCCTCTGTTAACTGCAGATTTTAAATAGTTTTTGCGATCATTCTTTATGTTGTACTGATATATTTCCTGATAGTCAAAATTGATGATTTTTCGAGCATATTTACTAATGTATTCCTTCGTATTGTCCAAATTATGATCCACCGCATTATATTGAAACGTCAATTACACTGTGTTTTTTTTTTTGTTTTTTGTAGCACAGTGTTATTTGTTGCGTTGGTGTTTTTTAGAAGTAGCCAGGATCAAGCTAGTCTGCTGAAAATAAAGCAGACTGGCAGGATCGCCATAACGAAGGTTTTAGTACTAAATAAAACGAGTTTTGTTTTTAGATGC
>NW_023466841.1:0-7148 GCF_013731165.1 Rhagoletis pomonella
AAACTATGTATTTGTCAATGTTATTATGGGTTGTTAACATTTTATATTTAATATTTTTATTGAGCTTTGTACCACCATTGTTTATTAGGAAAAATTGAAAAAGCAACAAAGTCTAAGCGGTAGAAGTTAAAGCACTATTTCGGAGATCACCACATCTCCTCATCAGACTTCTTTTTTCTAGACTTCAGCAGGGATCGAACCTGCGAATTCGATGTTCAAAGTCAGAAGCGTTAACCACTGAGCTATGTACATCCCGTAGTCAGAGAACCGAGTACGGGATCGATTTCCAGTAAAATCTGACTGGTTCTGCCTATTTCAGACTAGTCCGGTCTCGTACGGCAGCGCAACTAGTGTAATATCGACATACATCAATTAATTTTTCTGAGTTTGCAACCAATATAAAATGGTGTACAATGATTTCATATAAAAATGTTCAAAGAGAAAATAGTGTATAAGCAGATGCATTCAGAAAAATGGGCTTAAATGGCATTTCTAAGTAAACATGGCACAGATTTTTTTTTGTGAATTAACAGCTAAGAAATCAATTAAAAGTGTGGTGTATTTAAAATATGAATATTTCGGATAAGAAGCGCACAATTAAAGTTTAGATTTGGTCGATTGGATTATAAAAACTTCTAATTCGTTTTTCTCAAAACTATACTTTTCATGTTACACTACTTCATTATTCCAGCGACGATATATATATATATATATATATTAGGGCGGGTCAATTTTTTTTTCGACATCGTTCCTAGCAGATTCGGATTCTACATAAAATTCTAAGAAAAAAAGCCCTTTAGACCATAGCTCTAAAATCAATTTCGAGCCTGCGCAATTTTAAAAGAAAACATTTTTAATTAATACTAAGTCCATAATCAGATTAATATTTACTAAAGTGTTAGGAATATTTTTTTTTTGTAATAAAGAGTTGTGCTCGGGAGTTTTGTGATACGAAAAATTAATTTCTGATATCTATTTTTTATTTAAAGAACCGCAAGATGGCGCTTCAAAGCAAATCTACTATATATTTGTGGAAGTATGTATGTATGTATGTACCAGGTTGCAGCCTGAACGGATGTACATATGTATATAAATGAGTTTGTAAAAAGGGGCGTGGCACATCTTATAGGTGTGGAATCTTTTATCAGCTATAACAGCAGGCAGTATTAGTGATCTCATTGTATTGCATTTTGAAGATTTGTTATAATTGATCAAAGTTTAATTCAAATAAATTATAGATGATATGAAGTTCACCGGGTCATCTTCTAGTCTTTAATATATACTCAGTTAATATACGGATTAATATTTACTAAAGTGTTACGAACGTTATTTTTTTTAATACAATAAGAAAAAAATAACTATAATTTAAAGGAGTGACACACAATGGCTAGAGTCGTCGCATGTGTGTATTCTTTGATATACATATATATGGGCCGTTCTTACGGTTTATATATTTTTCATCCACTCGCTTATTCCTTACCGAAAATTTTAAATAAAAATTTAACAAGTTTTAACCGCTGATACAGTACAGGTAGCAGTTTAAAATGGGGAACTGGGTAAACTTAATAAAGAAAACATATTCTCTGGTTAAATTAATAAGCCTGCCCGGATAACACAAAATCCTAAGCTTGATAAATATTTGGTGTTATACAAGTTTTATAAAGCTCTACTGTATTTAGGAAAAATGCCAAAAAAAAATTATAAAATTTATTGATTGATTGATAGAAATAGAGAGGGAGTTATGGCTATGACAATAGAAACTAGAAAAAAGATACCTCGTGTTGAAAGCAAAAAGGATCTAAAACCAAACAAAAAAATTTAAATACATTGTTAATCATAAAAAAAATTTATGATTCGAAAAATAATTTTGAAATATTGTAAATTTATTTTTTGGTTTTTTAAAGTTAAGGGTTTATTTACTTACAGTAACGAACAGAAGTATTGGCACAGTAAATTTTTCGCAATATAGGCAAAGTATATTTTAGAAAAATTCCAAGTATGCAGTTTAATAATACATTTAATTTTAGTTTATCAAAGTGCAGGTTTGAAGTTGCTTGAAAATCTGAATATAAAATTGCAAATTAGTATGCTGATTTATTGAATTTTCCTGAGTTTTTCACAAAGTTTACACATTTGATTTTTATGTGTTTTAGTGTAGTATGAATAATCTGACCAACAATTTCATAGCACAAAGAAGTACAGGTTAGGTTAAGTTAACGCCGCGAGTCGATTATGAAATTTCGATCCCTGAGAGCTCAGTGTTTGTTGAAAAGTGCGAGGATCAGTTGAAATTTCAAGTCCCAACGCATGAATACCAATCGCATAATGGCCTGTCAGAACCCCCATCACTAGCCCTTGAGAGGTAACATGTTTAAAAGTGCCCTATTAAAACATTTGCTGCGGCAGAGAAACATCTTTTCCTTTTTTATGTCACGATAGGACCCGGTTCCTCTAAGCCCAATAGCAGATCGTGCTGCGACAATTCTGTCTGCAATATCCGCAGGCGCCGTGTTCAACATATGTATGTTAAGCGCCAGTGTAGGTGTGGTTCCTAATGCTCCGCTAACTCCTATTTTACAAGTGTAGCCTTCTCTAGTAAGTTCCACCAGAGAAGGGCTCCCCGAAACAATGTAGGCTTAAATCTGGTTTCCTAGAGGTAATGAATTAATTTGGGCGAGAGACCCCTACAGAAGTACAAGGCAACCGACTCCTTTCTTACCTTACCTCAATATTAGGCTTCCACGACAGCCGCCGTTGATCGCCCACCTAGTTACCTGGTTCAGGTACCCTGAGCCAGAACAAAAATGGTGTCTAGAAATCGTCCCTTAACCAAAATTTCCACATCATCTACATAGGCGATCACCCGACAGCCAACTTTATCCAGTTTCTCTAGAAGGTCTTTTACAACCGCAATCCAGAGCAGGGGAGAAAGAACACCACCTTGTGGAGTGCTCCAAATGACTCTGTATTGAGTGCAGGCGCGTCCCCACTCCGCCGCGACAGTTCTATTCGCGGTAGTGAGCTGTAGATAAGCCTTATTAGGTTGGTTTCGACCCCCTTATTATGAATATTTATATCGACTGTTGCCTCTGGTGTGACATTGTTGAAGGCCCCCTCGATATCGAAGAAGGCCCCTACTGCATAATCTTTATGCGTGAAAAGTTCCTATGACCACTTTACCAATGTATGCAGGGCGATATTCACCAACCTCTTCTTGCAATAAGCATACTGAGCTCTTGAAAGACAGTCACAAGCAATCGCGTTTCTTATGCAGAGGTCTATTAGTCTCTCTAGAGTTTTTAGCAAAAACAAAGAGGGACTGATTGACTTTCGGGCTGAACTCCAAGCCTTCGGGATGTACCCGGTCCTCACGCAGTTCGCATAAATGGGATCCAACCAATCGCACGACACCTTCAGAGTCCTTCGCTGCTGTGCAGGTATGATGCCATCGGTCCGCGGCGACTTTAATGGTTTCAACGAAATTATCGCCCAGACCATGTGACGATCGTCCAGAAGATCGGAGAATTACAGGACCTGGGGGAAGATTCTGAAACCAGATAGCGACAATTTTCGAATCACTATCGCACTTTTAGACGCAAAAACATTTATATCATGCGTCAAAAAGTGCGATAGCGATCCGAAAATTGTCGCTAACTGGTTACAAAATCTTCCTCCTGAAGTACAAAATATCGCAAATAAGTACATTTGACTGTACTTCGAAGTACAAAGTACAAGAGCGAAAAAAGAAGTACTGTACTTCCGAAAGAAGTACGGTTGGCCACATTAAGTATGAAATATGTTTTTATAAAAAATTATCGGAAATAAATTAAAAAGTTTGCATATATGTAATGCGAAAATTTACTGCGCCAAAACTTTTGTTCGACACTGTACATATAAAAAAATACATATAGTAACTTCTCCCGTTACAATAGTAAAAAAATGTAATTTGCTTTGTAGTGCAATCTTGCGGTTCTTTCAATAAAAAATAGATATCAGAAATTAATTTTTCGTATCAATAAACTCCCAAGCACAGGTTTGTATTAAAAAAAATATATCCGTAACACTTTATTAAATATTGATCTGCATATTTTATCAATTCGTCGGAATATGTTTTTATGTATGTTACCGCGTAACTTTCGACTACGTTATCCGTTTTCTATAATTCTTTTTGAATGGAAAGGTGGTTCCTCAGAGGTAGTCTCCTACTAATTGAGTGTAGATCCGATAATTGGGCCACGAAGAAAATAATGGTACACTTAAATTTGTATATGTGAATTGAAGTCGGTTTTGTTTTTTTTGTTTAAATTTTACTCTAGTGTTCACAGCTTCTATAAAAGATTCATAGGCCATATTTTTTTGTTAGTTCAATTGTGGAACATTTGTGTGAACTGCTTCGGCTAATACTTCGGCTTTTGTTCTCTTTTTATATCGAGGCTAAGTGCATTGTTCGATGGGGTGATGTCATTGCCAAACATGATAGTACTTTGTTTGCCATCAATAAACACTAACTTGACGGAGTTACAGTATTCCACATTGATGCGAGCCTCAAAAGCTTTGAATAATATTTGCGAGCATGGCTTTTAGTTTTTACCGCTCAGGTAGGTGGCAGGCCTATAGAAAATATTTCTTAATCAATAATTTTTCAAATACTTTTCATTCGACACCTATATTATAATACATACATACTTTATCTTATTAACTTAATTGAATTAAATTTTCGAAATTGGTGGCAACTCGACTCAAAAATATTTTCAGTAGCAAGCCTTCTTAAACCTTTTTAATTTGATACCCATATTGCAATATTTAATTTATCTTATCAATTTCATTTAATTAAATTTTGAAACAGGTGGCAACCCCCCTCAAAAATATTTTCGCCTGTAAGCCTTCATAACCTCTTTCTTTTGACACCCATATTGCAATATCTAATTTATGTAATTAATTTACTTACATTGAAATTTTTAAACAGCTGGCAACTCTCTATTTTTGCTGGTTTTAACCTTTAACCATCCGGATATTATAAAAAACAAACCGAAAAAATAAAAATATTAAAATCGGTCAAGCTGTTTTCGAGTCTTAGCGGGGCTAACGGACAGCAATTCATTTTTATATATAAGATATCTTCTTTTAAAAATGCGCAGAGCAATGGTCTGGAGGAAATTTTTTTTAGAATTTTAAGAAGAATCCGAATATGCTGGGAACAATGTCGAAAAAAATCGATTCATACAAATTGACCCGCCCTAATATATATATATATATATATATATATATATATATATATTAGAGTTGTCAAAAACCACTCTTTATGGAAATTCATAAACGCTACATCAAAATATTTTTATTTATAAAAGAAAAGAGACACGCATATTTTTATTTTCAAAAATGTCGCGCTAGTCGGTTGTTTATAAAAAATGCTAATGTTTTCAATATTTTTTGTTTTCGTGTCATGTTGTAGGGCAGCTAAAAATGTTGTTTTTACATGTACCCTGCAGTGAAACCCCAAACTAGTCAGGAAGAATACTAGTTTACAGCTAGAATTTCCTAACTGAAACCGAACTAGTTCGAAAATGACCAGACTTGTACTAAGTACGAAACGATTTATTCATGCCCAGTTTTATTTGACTTCGACAGTTTAATAAAATATGGTACACAAATATTAAAGGTATTCATCAAACCTTATAAATGCATTGTAAACCGTATAATTGGGTAAACCCTATAATAAACTCTAATTTGTATGGAAACTCGTTTACACACTTCTGATAAATTTCTCCAGCGATTTCACTGAATAAACTTGATAAACTGAAGCCAATGCAACTCTGTCGCAACTCTAGCTACGTTTTCTTGGGCAATAATCAGGATCCGCATACAAATTTTGTACGCAAATTCAACAACAAAGACATGATTCTGATAGAATTCTAGTTCAATTTATTATCCGTTCTGTTTGTTTTCTTTCAGTGATAATTTGGCCGCACAGTTTGATAGCCTTGAAAATTGAACTCATACACAAACAGTCATTCTGCCATTGTTTCCTTTAAATTGTTTCAAATAAATCGCCTTTATGTTATATGTATGTATATTTATTTAAATAGATATTATCTCGTAAATAAAATTTTTTCCCATTCAGTGAGTTAGTTTCTATAATTTCTTTATCCTCGTGCTAGTAGCTCGACAACCAAAGGAAACACGACTATTGTCGCAGTAAACGAAAAGAGAGTGTGGGTCGTTCATGTAACAGAGTGCGTAAACTTATAAGATTATCTGCTTGATAAAGTTATCGGTTTAGATGACTACCACTATTATAACTTTTATTTGGGTATATTGTAAACCATTAAAGCGAGTACATATTCAATTATACCAGACCTGTTATATAATGATTACTAATCATAATGATTAATAATTAAAGCATGTTTTTTTGATAACCGTGTAATGATTAAATACCAATGTTAGAACCTTTTTAATGAATAACAATTAATTAAAAATTCTTAATTAGTTCATTAACTTCAATGAAATGATTATTTTGTTATTTTTGATAATTTTCAATTATTCTTTTATTTATTTTTTATTTATACGATTAATATAATTATTTGATTAATTTCAATTATCAATCAACTAGCCAAACTACAGACAAAAATTAATAATATTTAATAACATTATTACTTTCATACAATTTTTAAAAGAATGTGCAAATTTAATGAATTTAATTTAATGTAATGAAAATTTTATTTTTATTTAAGTTCATTTGAAAATGAACTAAAGTATTTAGTTTATTTTTAACTAAAAGGTTTTCTTTTGCTCATTTAATATTATTAAAAAAGATAAAAAAATATAGTATTTATTGGACCTGAAAGCTTTTACTTTTATAACATTTAATGAAAAATGAATTTAAATCTATGTTTAAAAGTGTGAAATACTTATCTATTTAATTTTCCTTTTAATCAATACTCAAAAAATTTAACACTAATTATTGGCAAATCCAAGGCTGCTGAATAAAAATGTGTAATATATTAAAGTGTACTAAATCAAAAGTTTTTTATTGTATGTTCATGAATTCATTTTATTTTTTGACTCCCAAAGTAGTGGTTTCCGTCCATAATTGGACTAATATTTTTCTGTCTCTTTTGAACTAATATGAAACTGGTTTATTTTTGGCC
>NW_023466842.1:0-7147 GCF_013731165.1 Rhagoletis pomonella
AGGTTTTGCCATTGCCTGCCGACGGACGACCGCTGTTAAGAAAAAACCTTTTTTCTATATTTTTTGCGATGTTGCTTTGACCAAGGTTTGAACCCAGGCGTTGCGGAGTGGAAGCGCGCACTGCTTACCACTACACCACAGCGGCCGACAACGACAGCGAAAGGATAGAGACGCTATTAAAACTGGTCATCGTAAGGGTGGTGGTGTTTTAATTGCCGTTAAAAGCTGTTTACGTTCTTCAATTATACAACTATTGGATGGCGACTCTCTTATTGATCAACTGTGTGTATTTTTGGCCTTGCTAGTAAATTACTGATATATGTACGTATGTGTGTCTTATATCCCACCAATTAGTACGGATGATCTGTATAGCTGCCATGTTAATAATATAATGCATCATGTTGAGCATAATTTTAATTTCTGCTTCGAAGGTGATTTTAATCTCACTGATTTGAAATGGTCCTGTTTGCAAAAAAATGATATTTTAACTCCAACAAATATTAATAGAGCTCATGAAATTTATCTTATAGATAGTCTTTTAGTTTTAATCTCATTCAAATCAATACATTTTTTAATAAATTAAATAAATTTTTAAATCTTATTTTTGTTGATGAGAACTTAATATTTAGTTTGAATGAATGTGGATTTCCGATTAGCGCCACTGATAAACATCATGTGCCTCTTATCGTAATTCTAGAATTCTACGATATTTTTTCTATTGAAGTTAAAAATCGTGACTCCTTCGACTTTCGTGGTGCCGATTTTAATGAATTAAATGCTGCTATTTCTGAGGTAAACTGGAAGACTATTCTGAATCTTTTCTACATAAATTTACTGAATTATTCACTAATAAACTTTCATCACTACCGCCTCGACTTCATAAACTCCCGTGGTATACTAAAAATCTTAAAGCTTTAAAAACAAAAGAAATAAATACTACAAGCTGTATAAGGAACGCAACATCATTAAAGATAAATACTCCTATTATATGAAGCAATTTAACGTCTTAGACAAATTTCTATATAATAAACTAGCGGCCCGGTACGTGCTTCGCTACGTATAAAGTGAAATATTAAATCAAACTCATTTATAAAAAAAAAAATATATTTAATTATTTGCTAGCTATTTTAAAACTTAATCCAAAACATTTGGATAAACAATATTTTTTGTTTTTCCATTTTGAGCATGAATAAACAAACGGCTGGGGGTACCGACTCTGGAACAGGCAACATAAAGTTGGCCATGTGAAAAACATGATTCCTCCAAATTCACACCACAAACGTTAAGTGTTTGCCCTTGAGCTTTGTTGATGGACATCGCAAATGATAAACGCACAGGATATTGTAATCGTTTGAATTCAAATGGCATATCAGTTGGAATCATAGGGATACGCGGTATTAAACAAACTTCTCCTTTTGATTTACCAGTTAAGATCGTAGCTTCAATCAAATTTGGCAATAAATTTTTCACTGCCAATCTGGTGCCATTACACAGTTTTGGTGGATTAATATTTCGCAATAATATAATCAAAGAACCCACTTTCAGATTCAAGCAATGCGGTGGCATACCAGCCGGTTCTAATGAATTTAAAAATTCAGTTGGATAATGAATCAAGATGAATTCATAGCACTGTCAATTGATTTATATGTCGTGACTACACCTGGGAGTTTTGCTTGAATTTGAAAATTAATGGCATTGATATGAATGTTCTTCGGTGCTAAAATGGCGCGTTCTCTCAACCAATCATGATTTCTGTAATTCTGAAGAATATTTGGAAAAACACATTCAATCAATTCATCTATCGATTTCGTAATTGAACAAAAATTGTTCGGTACAGTGATCAATCCGTTGGTTCTGTCGATTTGTATTTTGCCATCACCAATTTGTAACAATTGTTTTGAAAACTCATGGGCAGCTGGATCATTTTGTAGGTGAATACGCATATTAATGTTCAGTGTCAATTTTTTGTACATATCTCCAAAGAACTGATGACTTCAAACAGGCATTTATTTCATCAGCAGGAGTTGACCGAGGAATGACAGGCAATGTTTGTCGAAAATCCCCTGACAGTAATATCAAAGCACCACCAAAAAGCTGTTGGTTACCACGTAAATCTTGCATTGTTCGATTAAATGCTTCTAGTAATTTTTTATTCGCCATTGTACACTCATCCCATAAAATAATTGACGTTAATCGCAGAACTTTTGCCATAGCAGAATTTCTTGAAATATTGCAAGTTGGAGTTTCAATCACCTGTACATTCAATGGCAATTTTAATGCAGAGTGTGCTGTCCGGCCACCTTCTAATAATGTATCAGCAATTCCCGAAGATGCAAGTGCCAATGCAATTTTCTGTTCCGATCGAATAGTGGCTAAAATCAGTGATATAACGAACGTTTTGCCTGTACCACCAGGTGCATCCAAGAAATATAACCCACCTGCATTATTGGAAATGGCTTGCATGATTGTGTCATATACATGTTTTTGCTGAATATTCATTTTGGTTATATTCGATTGTACAAATAAACGCAAATCATTAGAATTGAATTCCTGCTCACGTTGCAATTCACGATCAAACAGATCATGCATGTCACGATTTGGTGCGGTCATACCCAATTGTACTAATGTTTTATTTGCAATCCGTAGACACATATCTTCAATTATTATCAAAGCTTCGTTGTACATTTCCAAAGTTATCAACAAATCAGGATTTCTTGCATGATGACGCATACGAATTAAAATATCTTCTGCAATATTATGTTTATATTTGTTCCATAATTCAAGTGGATTTGATGGCATACATGTTGATAATATAACGGCAAACAGCATTCGTATTTGTTGAGGATGAGCCGAAATAGATCCATCATGAAGTGTTGAATCCCAATGTGCATCATCCTCCAACAAATGCAAAAGTTGGCATGCTTCACGGTATGTTTCACACAAATGACCGTTGACTGTTCTCAATTCTTGAAATGATTTTGGGCCATTCACGTTAACTAATAACAATCTCAAATAAAAACACTCAACATTGTTTGGATGTACTGTATATATTCTGCCAATTGCATCTGTTTGGAAAATGCCAGGATGCCCATGAACTGCTGTTCCTTGTTTACGTCTTTGAAATTTTTTCGAAGACACATTCCATGTGTAATACTGAGGCACTTCAGAATATAACAAAGTTATCGCAAATGTATCAGTTTCGCATAATTTGAAAAAAGCTGTTAACGTAGTTGCTGGTGGTTGCGCTGCTCTTTCCAATAAATTTGCTACATTAAAATAAACACGTTGGCCATTCTCAAGATGTACAGCCAAGTGAACAACCGCAGGATGTCTTTCGTGCATTGGAAACGACATAATCCTCCAGACAGCTTCATTGCTACTAATATAGCGACCCATTTGATACTGAGTAATTTCATCATTTCTATTATCACCAGCAACACCGAAAATAGCCATATCGCTCCCTTTATTTACATACTTGCAAATATATTTAATGGATTTGACAGAATTACAATATTCCACATTTATATGAGCGTTGAATATTTTCGATAATAATGGACAATACGGAACCACCCAACGATTATCAACTTCAACTTCCTGGTTATGCATTCTAATGGTTGCCGTTTTGCCATTATCATTAGGTGATCTACGTCGATACAACGGATATCCGTCATTGCCCGTTATTGTGTCTGAAGTAAATTGCCTTGGGTATCGTTTCGAACACTTTTCATCAATCATACATGGTGAATTCACATTTAGTTCACCGCACGGTCCATGTATCATGTTTTTAACGACAACTTGAAATAACTCAGGATCAGCAGTGTGATTAGGAATTTCAGCTGATATAAGGTTATCGATTTGATCCGGAGTTATTTTATGTACCAGCCAAATTAGTATATGTGCGTGCGGCGATCCCCTTTTCTGCCATTCGATGGAGTACATATGGCAACGCACCTCCCCAAATACATATAATTTCACAATTAAATCCATAAGTGCTTTACATTTTTGCCGAAAAACACGCGCAGTAATATCATGACGATCGGTTGTCGACTGTCCTGCAAATAAATTGTTTTTGATGTCATCCCACTGCGGATTACATGTAAATGTAATGAACAGATCCGGTCAACCGTATTTTCGTACATAACACATTGCGTCTTGTGCATATTCGTTCATATTCCGTGGGCTACCAATATACGAAGATGGCAATATAGTTAAACGTCCGATGTCATTAATATTAGCATCATTCGCTATCGCATCTTGCAAATGAATATATTGTTCAGATCTTAATTTTGCTTGGTTGAAACGAACAAAATTAAGACGTTCTGTTCCTATTTTGGCGTACATATCAACGATGTACTGATGATATAGTTTACGACATCTCAAGATATAATTTTGTTCTTGCGGACGAACCATCAATCGATAAGAATAAAAATTCATGGCACTAACTTTTTTCTGTACATGTAGACCTGAAAATAAGTGGAAAATGTGACTTAAGAAATTTCTACAAATGATGAAATGTCAACACACTGAAAATATTATTTACCTGTTCGTGGATCAATCATTGGTATATTGATATGGTAGCCATCGTCACCTTTCCAATGCAATATTGGGTATTGTAATGCGTCGTAACTACGATGAAGTTCCGATACACGTTGCAATTGCTCATTTCTACGATGAAGTATAATATCACGCGATTGAAACTGATCACGACGAATTACAATTGCAACCTCATCAATTGTCGGTGCATTGAATCGCCTTTTATGCTCTCCAAAAGGTGTTCTATCAGCCCTTATTACGATTTTGTGATTATCAGATGGCATACGATCGAGAGCAATTTTGAACAATTGAACTAATGCCTTATGCTGATGGAAAAACCTTTGTAGCTCACAAATAATTTCTCGTCTTGTATTCAAAGCAATTGCACAACGTTGATCCAATTCACGATTTTCATCACCAATAAAATAAATTTGCAAAAATTGATAATCAGCGTCGGGGTATGGCAATAACGAACCAGCTTGATGATAAATTTGGCCCTGAATCTGCAACATGTATGCAATTTTAGGTATATGTTGCATAATAATTTTTAAAACTATAGAATACTTTTATGATTCAGATTGATTGGGACAATCCTGTTTAAGTATTTACCTTAAACGTCGGCATAAAATTATCTCTAATAATGTTAGTAGCACCAAAAGAAGTCATTTGAAATGCCGAATTGTATTGTTGAATATGACTCAAAAAGTGCTTCGAATTTTCAGAAGTCCCAAAAATTAATGAAGACAATGGTTCGGGTGGAGTTTCTAATGGTGGCAATCTCACTTTGCCATTAGCACAACACATGCCGGGCGTTTCACCTGGAAATTTAGCCGCATCACAATGTGGACATATTGCGTCCATTATTCCAATATATCCGTACATACTGTAATTAATCTGACTGTTGTAATTAAAAGCAGCACGCATAATTTCAGGTACAACAGATCTATTTCGTGCATTACGTTCACGCTGCGATGCATTAGCTTGTGCTCGTTCATCTGGAGTCTGTGATCGCCTTTGTAATGCCGTAGCATTTGCATGACGCGTTCGCCGACCTATATTTCCTCGTGTGGGTCGTGGCATTTTTCTTTCAAATAAAAAAGTATAAATTAAATTTAAAAAAATGCCTACATTAATAGTGGTACACCATATGTTTTTTCAAATAAGGAAACACATGCATTCGTGTAATTCACTTCAACAGTTCAAAACTTACCGTTTTTTGCTCGGAAATTCGCTTTGCGCTATATTTCTTCTTTTCACAAATTCACACAAACTTCAATAATTATTTAAAAAAAAACACTATAATAACTAATAATTTGGCACCGCGGTAATTTCGGACACTACTGAACGTATGGGGCCAAAGAAAACGCTCCAGCGATGTTTACACTCCAATGTCATATATTCTCCTAATTTGAATTTTCTTAATGCTAAGAGTCAAAGCTCTATATACCTATCTATACAAAATATTCATGTATTTCTCTATGCAAAATAAATGCACCGTAATATAGTTCGATGTCTTTTCAAAGCCTACTTTTTTTGTTTATCTGCCTGCTACATACATACCTACATGTTGATATAAATATAATGCAAGTAAGTTTGTAGGTGGTACAAAATATTCATGTATTTCTCTATGCAAAATAAATGCACCGTAATATAGTTCGATGTCTTTTCAAAGCCTACTTTGTTTGTCGATCTGGCTGCTACATACATACCTACATGTTGATATAAATATAATGCAAGTAAGTTTGTAGGTGGGAATAATAAGTATGCTAGTTAAGACGAAAGTTTATAAATTTTGAGAGCAAAAGATCGTAGCTAAGTAGGTAACAAATCGTTTAGTAAATGATTAAACTATTATTGATGTATGTATGTTAATATGAAAACGTATAATCCGCTGGCTAAGTGCTATGAATCTGACCAAACAAATGGGTTTTTGGTGTGTTTTTAAAAATAATTTCACCATACATTAAGCGCTTTTCAGCTTTTCAAGTAGGTACGAGTTAAATAAAAAAAAATATGTAACATATGTGTGGTGAAATTTTTGACGCGTTTACCATAAGGAAATAAGTAATGAGGTGTTTGTTTTGATTTGTTTTTAACATGCTGATTAATATTTTTGTCTACGTGCACATATCTCTTCACACAAAATGTAAGCACGAACAAAATGTGCCATTCTCAAATAAAAATACTTTGTGCTTATTCTTACATCGAAATGAGTGGAAGTAGAAAGGTAAGTACAATAAAAAAGTTGTTTGATACATTCCAACGGCCGATTCTCTGTTTCTGATTTTGCAATTGGGAACTCGCCTTCAGGTAAAAAGATTATATTGTTATGTGATTGAATATACTATTTTAACTGGTTGTAGTACATAAGAATGCAATCTCTTAACCTGAAGGCGAATTCCCAATTGGTCTATATCTGGAGTCCTTAGTTACCCAGCGAAAAGAAAAGTCCTCTTTTCATTAGTATTTATCAACAACTTACAATGGATACTCATGTGGTTCAAACACATCCTAGGGTTATCCAGGTCCACGTTTTGGTCTATATCTCGAGACCCTAGTTACGGAGGGGCATTAAAAATACTCTATACTATAGCAATCATCAACAGCTCCCATT
>NW_023466843.1:0-7146 GCF_013731165.1 Rhagoletis pomonella
TCTAAAGTTGCAAAATTTCTATAAAATAGTTAACCGATTTTAACAATATTATAATCAAAAGAAAAGTAATCGATTTACATTTCCTTTAATATATATTAACAGTTGCAAATCATTTGTAATGGTGCACAAAAATCCAGTTTCGTTACAACTTTGCAAAATTTTACCACTTTTTCACTGCTTATATATAGCTGTTTACAAAAGTTGCAAAGTTTTTATGAAAACGTAAAGCGATATTAACGGTGTTATAATCAAAAGAAAGGTAATCGGTTTACCTTTCTTTTGATATATATTAAGAGTTGCAAATCATTTATGGTGGTTCAGAAAAATTAAGTTTTCTTACAACTTTGCAAAATTTGACAAGTTGGACCTACACTTTGAAGGTGCTGAGGGCGGAAGGTACCCATGGTGCTCCTGGCGATGAAGAAGTTGAGGGCAGACGGTTTTAGCGATGAAGATGCAAGCGTTGAAGGTGCTGATCGTGAATCCCAAATTTATAAACAAACACAAATATCAATTCAAATTTATAAACATATAAAAAGGGTCAATACATACCTTAAGAATGTGACTAAGTCGCTGCTGTTTTGCAATCTAAAAGAAGAAATTACATTATAATTAAATAAAATTGTTAAATACATATCCTTACCTTCAAAATTTTCGCAAAGTGACATTTCTTCACATCATCCGATGTTTCTAACTTGCTCGCTCTAACGCATAGAATTCTTATTAGAGTACGAATTCTTATCGGGTATGTAGCTCTAACAAACGGAAATTTTTTGACAGTTCGAACAAAAAATTTGTAAGTGGGTGAGATGACTAAAAAGTTGTGAATGTGGTTGTAAATCGTTTGATTTTCAGGGGAAAGTGGTGAGCCGTGGCTGGCAGGGAACCCTGCAGGGAAAAGCTAAACCAGTATGCACAAATTCCAGTTCATGAACTATTATTTAAGGATAAAAGTCATACCAGTTTGTTATGAACCATAATTGCACCAGTTCCGCGCAGAAAAAAGTAAACTAGTTGGTAGAAATTCTAGTTCGAAAACTGGTATTAAATGGGAGAGTCATACCAATTCGTCATGGACTATAATTATACCAGTTCTCCGCAGTGAAATGCCAAACCAGCCAGTATAAATACTAGTTCATTAACCAGTATGTGCTAAAGCGACGGCGTACCATTTCGGCGATTTCGAACAAGTTATGCGATCAGCGATATCTGTCTTTGAATAGGCATAACCAAAACTAAAACTGGTTAATTGCTTTCATCACAAATGTCGGCTGTGGCGTCGAGTGAAGACTACCGATTCTGGTTCTGAGATCTCAGGTTCGAGTGCGCGTGAGGTTGTTAAAGTAAAGTAAGTAAATCAATTTAAATAATTATTTAAATTTAAATATAAAATAAAAATTGAACGTAAATTTAATTTGATTTGGAAAAAAACCTAAATACTCAAGTACCATAAAAAAATGAAAAAAAATAATTTTTTGGTTTTTTTTTTTAAAACAATAAATTTAAAAAGTACACAAGAGATATAAATAAAAAAATAAACAAATAAAAAAAAGCAAAAATAAAAAAAGATTCGCCCACTGAGATTCGAACTGGGATCTCTTGATTTGGAGTGCCAAAGCTTTACTTTGTCGACCATTGCCACTGTTGCAGCGCCGCGAGCAAAATGACATACTTATGCTTTTCACGGGGGATGAATAGGCAGTCTATCCCGTCAACTGGAATGATGCTACTAGTATTTCTACTGGTAGCGTGCTGATGCAGGAGCGGACAATTGGCATCTCCTATGACACCGTCATGTTAAAAATACCAGTCGCTAACATTGAAAAAGGATACAATGTGAACTAGTTGGGCTGAAACGCAAACTGGTAGCATTCTGGTTCACAACTGGTAGCTTTCCCTGCAGGGAAGTTACATACCTGATGACAGTACGAATGGCAATTATAATAGGCAGGTTTTAGTTTTTTAAACTACATTTTTATTATTTATTCGGAACGTTGCGAAATTCCGTCTACTGCTAGAAACACAAAATAAAAAACATAACTTTTGCAACGATTCGTATGAATAAAAAAGATTTTCCGTACGTTTCCAAGGCAGTTAAAAAATGCGTAATATTTCGTCACTAAATTGATATCATAAATTTTGTGTTTCTAGTTCAGCTTTCGTCACTCGAAAATTTTACCTCAAGGAGGTGTTTTATTTGATATATTACACCAAGGCATATTAAACAAGGTAGAAGTGATTTTGACATTTCTCTCTTTTGAACACCGACTATCATGATACAAAAAAGAAGGTAGTTTCATTTAATGACATTCGTTGTTGTTGTTAACCATTTGACTTTTAATAAAATTATGACATTTCATCAAATTCATGCTACCTGATCACTAGAACAAATATTTTTTTTTTACCAGAAGATTTTATCAGTACATTCAACGATGTGGAATATGATGAACTAGAAAATTTTGCCGGCTACATGATTTCGAAAATGGGGTTGACGACTAGGTTTCAGAAAGCATGAAGAAAGTGTACGCTTACATATCGTCGCTTAAAGTACAAAACCGCGTATCGTCGTTCTGCAAAACCGCGTAATTGACATTTTTTGCCAAAAAATTGGACTTGCTCACACAAGCTCTTGGCTCAAGCCTTATCCATTCGTCCTGAAATGCGATTTCTTTATAAAAAAAAGGGAACCATTTTGAAATATGAGTGTTTTTACTTTCTACAAAACAATTTATTTACGCAGTTGTGCATTTTGTTGATAGACGGTTTTGTACTTTAAACGACGATCTGTTAGTTTATCGGAGGGCGATCGCTTCAAGCCGACTTCAGGTATTTTGTATAAATTAAGAATTTGTGAAATTTAATGATGATGCGCTAATCACAAAGCCAAATTTTTTGCAAAGTCTTATGAGAAATTTAAAAGTAAATTTGAACCGAAATATAACAAGCAAGAAAGTCTAAGTTCGGGCGGAGCCGAACATTAAATACCCGCCGCAAGTATTAAATATATGATTTTCACCTTTCCGAAAGCTACCGCTACATGGTAAGCCGGTGTGTATCAATTCTGAGTAAATTAGCGTCCTTAAATTTCGAAATATTGAAGTTTCAAGCATTTCTGAAATTTGCCGTTATATAATAAGTGGTCGTAATTTTAATCTGATTCCAATAATTTTCAACGGTTTGCTTCTATGCGGCAAGCACAATAATCATACCGAGTATGGTACAAATTGGTAGAACGGTTACCGATATACATATATGTGATCATAAGTGGGCGGTGTCACGCCCATTTTCCAAAATTTTATCATAAACGTATTTCTTGGTAGAGAATTGTTGCAAGCATCAATTTTGAGTAAATTAGCTTTAATATTTATCGATTTATCGAAGATTTCGTATTTCTCCAAATTACCGTTATATGGGTGGTAGGCGTGGTTATTGTCCGATTTTAAAAATTTTTGGCCATTTGGTATGCTGTAGCAAGACTAACAACTGTGCCAAGTTTGGAAGAAATTGGTGAAGCGGTTACCAAGATATACACATGTATCCATAAGTGGGCGTGGCTACGCCCATTTTCTAAAAATTTATAATATTCTTATTTTTCGTCTAAAAGTTATTGTAAATACCAAGTTTGAGTGAATAATCTTCAGTAGTTACTAAAATATCGCAGTTTTCGTATTTCTGAAAATTACCGTTATATGGGGGGTAGGCGTGGTTATTGTCCGATTTGGCCCATTTTCAATACCATCCGTCCTACGGCCGAAATAAGTATACGTACCAAGTTTCGTTAAGATATTTTAATGTTTACTCGAGTTATCGTGTGCACAGACGGACGGACAGACGGACGGACGGACGGACAGACAGTCACCGCTTAATCGATTTCTCTTTTCATTCTGATCATTTATGTATACATTTGTCTATATCTCTCTCGATTCGTTTTGCCTGTTACAAACAACCGTTATGTGAACAAAGTTATAATACCCTTGTGCACAAGTGCGCTCGGGTATAATAAGAAAACAAAAAAATAACAGAATTATTGCGCGCGTGGTTTTTATTACAAAATGAAAAGAACAATTACGATGAGGTCTCCTTTAACAGTTTACATTTTAAATATTTTTAATAAAAAAAAGGTGCGAACCACGTAAGTAAAAATGTACCAAACACTGATAATGGTATTTGATTTGCAATGTTATTACATTGGTATAAATAAGGGAAAGAAAATACTCCGATTTATTGCTTTAATATTATCAAAGTGGCAAGGCCGTTGATAATACTCACAATTTATGAAACTTCAAAAAATTTTATTATCCGTCAAAAGTTGTTTATTGAAACTAGCTTCTTTTTTGTATCATGCCGACTATAATGTCAAATGATGAATAACTTTTAACCGTTTTCAAATTGGCATTTTCTAACTTTCATTAAAAACTCAATTGTGTGCTTTAAGGTAGTTGTTGATTTTTTTTTTGTTTTTCGACCACATGCATTTATAGATACATACATATACAAAAATGAAAAGGAGCAGGAACTACGAGCGTTGCATTGTGTGGAAAGTGAAATTTTTACTAGCAGAAATTAGCTAGCAGAAGAAGAAGAAGAATAAATGTCAATTGGTTTAGCACAAACAAAAGTAAAATGAGTGGAAATCAAAATATTAATGATGTACTAGACTGTGTAAGTGCTTGTGTGTAAAGCAAAGAGTTTAAAACTGAATTATAAATAGTAAAATGTTTACAGCAGAATATCAAAAGGGTGCAAGAACTATTCACTTGCAAGTTTTTACTAGCTTTGCGTTCAGTAACTTTTTCTGCTAGTTTTCTCTTCTTCTTAATTTCACGCTCTATTTTGTTTTTACGTTCTGTCTGCAATGTTTTACTGGAGAAGTTACTATACAAACCTAATATTATGCACACATAACCGCGTCAGGACCTAGACTTACACTGACATACATACGTATGTAGAAGAAAACATTAAATCGTTTTTTATAAGAGGGGATGTTTTTTAGAAGTAAATATTGAACTAAACGCGCAAAAACATTGGGCAAATAGAAACAAAAAATGTTTAAAACAGTTTCATAAAACATTTATTTCATTTAATGACGTGGTTTCCTTTATGAGGTATTCTTTTCTGTCCATATGTATATGTGCATATAAAATGCGAATGCAGCTAAAATTCTTTGAAGGTAATATTGAAGTAATCCTTAAAATTAGTATACGTACATACATATGTATGTATTTTTGCTGATGCATTTCCATGGCGAAATTATAAGCGGGTGAAGTAATAAAAAAGCTTTCTTGCTTTATTTTCCTGACATGCGGTTATCTTATACAAATTTTTTAAGGCAAATTTTCAAATAAGATAGGGTCAAATCTTTCATCTCGGTCTTATTACTACACCTGGTATAATTTCACCATGATAAAGTTCAATTGATGCTAATTTGTAGCAAACATAGCACGCGCACCTCATAGGGTTAGTTTGTTTGTTTACAGTTTTTTGACATTATAACTAGCTACAGGAGAGTTCGAGCTAGTCGTCACTTCTACCTTGTTAAATATGCCTTGTATTACACAATACGTTAGTGTGGCCTTGACTTTATTACACGAAGGGGAGGGACTTAGAAAAAAACTTTTATTTTATTTTATTTTTTTTACTGGGCTCGACTCCTAACCCTGCGGAACGATAGGGCGCACTTCTAACCACTGCACCACAGCGGCCGCTATGCTATTAAAATAAGCTAAAGCTAAAGATGCAACAATTTCCCAACTGCATCAGCACGATTACAAGTGTTTATAGGTTTAATATAAGTATATCAAGTTTCAATTTACAATGGTTTCGCACAACGTAATCTGTATTAGTGGTTAAATTAACATCTCTTTTATTATATTAAATTTGGATTATTGTCGATAAACCTCTAAAAGAACCCATAGAAATTATACAGCTTATTTTCTAATTTGGTGCTGGAGTACAAAGGGAATGCTGGTGTTCGTGTATCACGAACAAATAAAGCGGAAGACTGTATGTATTAATGATTAAAAGGGGAACATTTGTTGCTATTATGATTATTAGGTGTATTGTTACAGCCTTCCTGACAAAAGCAGCGCACAAAGAAACTACCCCACAACAACTCAAAGCCAAGCTATTAGAAGAACAGCATGCGCAACGTCAGCACACCCACCCTTGAGGAAACGTGCTTCCTGTTGGCTCTTTCCATACTGGATTTGAGCTTTTTAATCCCAAAAGAATATTCGCATGTTTCGGTTTTCCAAAGCGGATTTGCATCAATATGGACACGAATAATTTTTTATGCGCCAACTTCTTCCATTTACTGGTAATTGAATGTCAACCAGCCGTAAACTAATTAACCATTCAACGAGAAGCTTAGCTAAAGGCTGGTGATCCATGGAAATGTTTAACTGGTTGACAACGTGGAATTATGTATGTAGTTTCTCAAAGCATTTGGGATTCATACATTAGCTAGCAGTTTCCCTTCCTTCGTTTGTTAGTGGTATTCCTCCTTGTCGTTACCGAAACATCGTGAAGATATTCATCTGTTGGTGATACCAATTAAAATTGGTTACATTAACGATAAGGTCAAACATACAAATAAATGAAATCTCGATCGTCGATGATCGAAACGCAACAAGTAAATCCTCCGTAAACAACTCTGTATGTATTTGCGCAGAAGCAATGTTGCCACTTATTTCCATTAAGCGTCGTTCGAATCGTAATATTTGTCGAAGGCGAGTTGCTTTTAGCATTTAGGTTCTTAGGTACAGAATGTTGTATAAGTAAATGTACATTTAGAGCTAAATGCACATTTATCATTCAGTATAAGTATAAGATTGCAGTTTCGTAAAAGGGCCAAGTGCAAAAATTGAATTTTACATGCACTAGAGGATAACATCGTTTTTCCAATTTCTTTATTTAACAATGCAGTGCCACTAAAGTTGTTATGCTCAGTTTCTTAATAGTCCATTTACAATTGTTTACACATTTATCAATTTCGAAAGTAACCCATAAAACAGGTTATGAAATTAGCCCTGAACAATCAAGTCAGGGATTTCATTTGTACAGAAGTATGTGTTTTTCCTTTATTTCCTTTTAAATATCATAAATGAATGACAGCTGATAATGAGTAATGAGCCGGTGAGAGATCGA
>NW_023466844.1:0-7146 GCF_013731165.1 Rhagoletis pomonella
AACGATTCTAGACCAGAATTCATTAAAATTAAAGCTGTAGCTGTAAACAACTTCATATAAATTAAAAAAAAAAACGTAAACTACAATCAACTGCAAATGATTCTAAACAGAATTCATTAAAATTAAAGTTGTAGCTGTAAAAAACTTCATATACATTAAAAAAAAAAATGCATTGGGCACTTAATTTTCAAATAAAAAAAATTTAAAACTACAATCAACTACAAACGATTCTAGACCAGAATTCATTAAAATTAAAGCTATAGCTGTAAAAACCTTCATACAAATTAAAAAAAAAAACGTAAACTGCAATCAACTGCAAATGATTCTAAACAGAATTCATTAAAATTAAAGCTGTAGCTGTAAAAAGCTCCATTTAAATTAAAAAAAACGCATTATGCACTTATTTTTCAACTAAAATAAATTTTTTTAGACTACAATCAACTACAAACGATTCTAGACCAGAATTAATCAAAATTAAAGCTTTAGCTGTAAAAAACTGCATATAAATTTAAAACTAAAACCCACTACGCAATTATTTTTAAACTAAAAAAAATTTAAAACTACAACCAAATACAAATAATTCGGGACCAGCATTCATTAAAGTTAAAGCTGTAGCCAAGGCGTATTATTGAATACGCCTTGGCTGTAGCTGTAAAAAACTTCATATAATTAAAAAAAAAACCAATTATGCACTTGTTTTGTAACTAACAAAATTTTAAAACTACAATAATTTATGAGGAAATGTGGTGATTTCCGAAATAGCTATCACTTCTACCATTTTTTCAAATTATTATTGCTTTTCCACAATAAGTTTTCATTAAAAACTGGCCTCAAGCTCAATAAAAATTGTTGAATATAATTGTTATAAGGCCATAAAATAACAAAAACAAATAACTTAAGGACGAGCACACCTAAAAGTTACACATTCTAATACATTTACATATATACATACATACATACATAAATATGCACTCACACATTTTTTAAATACTTCTTATTTCTTCAGTTTTTCTTCAAGGCTATTTATTTGTTGTAAAGTTGAGAAAGAAGATCGGGAAACTATTTCACGGTCAATGGATACTTCTCCGGGAACGGGATTTTTGAATTGTACTATTTGTGTGATAAGGATGGTTAGTTTATTAGATTTAATTATTTATCCTGCAAAGGAGTTTCAATACTTACTCCGATCTATTATATGGTTCCTTAAAATGTTAAATTTCATTTGTTGAATTAACACGTTTTACGTTTTAAATGTTTTGGAAAATTCTTACAAAATGTTTACTAAAGCGATGCCTCCTTCCCATATATTTAATACTTCTATATTGGCAGTAACCTATCTGCGCAATCAGCGTTGCCATTTTAGCCGTTTTCCGGCTAGATTTGCCGGTTTTGATAGCAACTAGCCGGAGAAAATTCGATCTAGCCGGCAGCCGATTTGTTAGCCGGTTTGTAAAAAAAAGTTAGCCGTTTTTAGCCGATTTTACTATTTACCTAATTTTCAGGTGCAAAAAGTAAACAAGTTGTTCGAAAGCAATAATGCAGACCCAATGAAGATTTTTAATGAACTCAATGTTTTACTTTCGCATCTATGCTCCCTAGTGGTTATTAGCGCGGACACATTTGATCCTATATGCTCCCCGTTGGAACCATACCTTGCTCCATTTCCTCAGTTTTATCACAGTTTTGAAGAGTATTTAAAAACAAAAGTAAGCACAAACGCTTTTGACCACGAAGCCGACAAAATAATTCGAGAAAATGGTCGCTATTTTATTATCACTTTAATAAAGGAATTACGCCAACGCCTCCCTACAAATATTGCCACACTAAAAAAAATTGATTTTTTTCGGTTGGAAATGCATTAAGAGTAATTAAACCAAAAGTATTTGTTCAACTACAGCAACAAAAACACAAATATAATGCCGACGAAATAACATCCATAGAGATGCAATGGCAACGGTTAACGTTACATACCTGGAGTAATTTAGACTCAACTGTAAAATTTTGTGCCGAAGTTTATCAATTTCGAAATGCCCTAGGAGAAAACCCTTTTGCTGACCTTTGCAACCTAGTTTTTAGTTTTCTTGTTTTGCCTATAAGTAATGCAGAAGTAGAGCGAATATTTAGTTCAATGAATATAATAAAAATTAAGCAAAGAAATCCAATGTGCGTTAAAACGTTAAACACTATTTTATATATAAGATACGGTTTAAAACGTGAAGAAAAATGCTGCCATAATTTTACTGTAGATGACGATCTCTTAAAATTAATGAATTCAGGTGATATATACAATAGTGATTCATTTGATGATGAGGAATATACACTCAATATAAATGAATGGCGTTAACTAGTCTTTCGTTTCTTGCGATTTATTTAAATGAAGCATGTGAATTTTCACTAAAACATTTTAGCCGTTTTTTGCCAGAGTCTATGTGAAATTTCACTAAAACATTTTAGCCGTTTTTAGCCGCTTTTTTTTGCCAATCTAGCCGGTCGGCCCAAAAAGTTCTGGCAACACTATGCGCAATGTGTTTGGATTCAGCAATCAAAGGGAGATAGATTTGAGACAAATGTACGTTTTGCGCATGCGCAAGTTTTCCATGTATTAGTATCTGTGAATATATGTGACAAACACATTCAAGCAAATTTGACGTATCATCAGTAGCGTTAGAAAATAAATTTGAAGGGGATCGTTTTACTGTGGGGTGGTTATGCCCCTTTGTTGACGATGTTTACTTATGCAAACTGAAACTTTATGATGAAGTATTAAGATTTTATTTTAAAGCTACCTGGAAATAAAAAAAGGATTTGAAATTTTTTTTAATGATTAGCAATTTATTATTTTAGAATGTATAATTCAAACATATGCATACTTCCATTCTCTCACTGAGTACAAATTTACTGACTATTTAGGTAAAAAGGAATAAATAAGTATAGTGACTCACACTTAAAATTGTGTAAATCTTTATATAATATTCCCATTGTTTTTCATTTAAAATTTTTTCGCTTATGTTTTTTTATAAAAGTGAGGTCATTATTTCAAACTTTGTGCAAAAATCAAAGAAATACCACAAAGTTTCATTTCTAGAAATGATCTGCATACCAAAATATTTTCTAGAAATTTTAATTAAAGAGTTTGCAATTCTAATGAAACTTTGTTTAGCTTTTTAGTTTTCGCACAAAGTTTGGAAATCGGATTTATATAGTTTGTTTAAATAATTAAAATTTACGAAAAATACCAAATGAAAAACCTTGGGAAGTAACTTATTAACAAATTTCTTAAATTAGTTCTTGGCTATGCCACTTATTGGTTGCGAAACAGTATTAATTTTGTGAATTTATTTCTAATGTAATCTTTCTGATCTGTTGATTTTTTGCTCTCAAAAAACAAACGAACATCAAGATAAAAGCTTATAACTATTTTAATTAATTTAGTGCGGTGATTGTTTAGTACTTCATTGCTAAATAAAGCTTCAATTGTTATGTGGTCGTCCATTATTTTATTTGAAAAGACTGTGCCTAAACTATGGAAAATTTTATTCATTAAAACTAATTTTGCAGTTCTAACCGGGCATTTGTTTAGTAATTGTCTCAAAATTTTTTCTGAAATTATACAAATGTTGCAGACATCTCTAGACGGTGCGATAAACGGTCCCATATTTTTGTGTTCTGAGAGGGAAGGCATTTCATTCCCTATAAGTTGGTCTTGACAAGTTGGACATATTATTTTATTTTGGACTTTCCATGCCACAAATCCAGCGATATAACGAACAACATTGTCAACATAGATAGACAATCCCCACATTGTATCAATGAATATGTGTGCTTGTTCTAAATCTGATGTCTCGTTATTGCCGGCCTTACTGGTAGATGCAGATGACACTTCAAGAATGGATACGCCATCGAAAGTGCAGTTTCCATTTTCAATCGCACTTAATTCGTGCCTAACTAACAAACGTCTGTATGCACTCATAAACTGTACTGCGTTTGGATTATTGTTAAAACCTCCTCTTGCCCTAATTGCGCCAAAAAAAGTTTCTAAAAAATCTTGGGAAAGTTTATATGTTAAAAGGTATGTCATACCAAAACTCTTGAGTTTATCAAATAAAGGAAAAATATTCCGCAAAGCAATAATGATTCCTAGAAAGCCTGTTTTACGTCCAGATTGAATTAAAAGAACATCATTCGCAGCATACAATGAACACACGTATTTTTCGAACTCTTCTGCATGAGACTTTAAGTCAGAATATGACGCGTTGGTCAACGGCCTCTTAAATTCCTGCTTAGAGAACTGATTTTTACAGTTTAGTATATCGCCCATGTTATTGAAATTTAAACAAAACTTAGCGGTAGCAGAACTATCTCGAAATCGGTCGTTAATTGTTCGGTCTTTTATTTTACGTTCTAAAAATATTAAAGAGTCAGCAACACTTTTACTTAACGTTTGAACGGCGAGTTTTACGTTCATAATGCTGTTTTTATAGTATATATGCTTTTTGGTTAATTTTGTGGATAAACGCAGTCCCTCGCTTGTTTGTAGTGCATATAAGTCAGACAAATATTGCCAACGTATAGTTTCATTCGAATTGGTTTTTAGTAATTGCATATCACCAAAACAATTTCTCACCAACTTTATCATATGACAGAAGTCAATGAAAATGTAGCACAATTCTTTAGTTGCTGGATTAACAAAATATAGTTTAAATGATGGACCGTAGTTGAAGTTTACTCCTAAGCATTTACACATAGATAAATTTGTGGTTGCACCGTCAAATGTAATTGAGTAAACATTCGCACCAACGCTGTTTAACATATATAAAGATTCCTTCAGCAAATTAGCACGTTCTTCACCACGTAGTGACCGGATCAAAAAATAGCCGATTGGAACTTTCCAATGCTCGTTTAAGGAGACTGCCAATATTACAAGCGCGTTATTCGCCACAGCAGCCGAGTCACACTCTGTATGGCAGTCCATCGTACCTAAGTCTACACATCCCTCAAAGCCTTTCCGGTTGTATATTTTTTGCTCTCTAATACTGGCTTTGGTCCTTTCGCGCGCAGAGCGATAGCATCCAGTGCTTGTTGTGTGAATCCCGGAGAGCCATTAATATTTTGATACCATTTGCGAAGCGTTGAAGGGTGTGGTAGCATATTCCTCCACGTTTCGCGAATATACCGATATGCTTTTGGCGAGTAGAAATGAAGCGTAAGAGCAAAACTTCTTATTTCCTTCGTGTACCATTTCGATCCTTTTAACTTTCGTGCCACCATCGCTTTTACATTTTCGGGAATTAAATCCTACAAGTACATATGTACATATATGTATTGAACAAGTGAAAATATTAGTTATACAGGGTGTCCTAGACCATCCGTCCACCCCTTCTGAAATGGAGGGGAATGCTCTATCTGTTCGTGGTATTACCGACTTCCGGTTTCGACCGGAAGTTCATTTTTTCAAATTAGACATACATGATTTTACTACAGATTCGGATTCTAAGCTTAAAAATACGTAACTTTCGTTTGAATATTTTTTCTCGGAAGTGCCTTTTTCAACCTCTAAATGACTTTCGAACTTCACCTCGTCCCTGATTTAGGGGGTCAAACTTTTTCGGTTTTCAATCAAAACCATTCCCCTCCATTTCAGAGGCGGTGGACAGGTGGTCTAGGAAACCCTGTATATTTTATGTAACACTTAAAATAAGTTTATCATCATTTCTTCCGTTTCCGCATCTATTAAGTTTTTTTCTCGCAAATGTCCAAGCAATTCTCCCAGACAAGTAACTCGTTTTTTTAAATAATTTTTTTTGTTACGAAGCGTTTTGATTATTTTAATTTTCTTATCGAAAGACCGTTTAACGAACGATATAATGCGGCTGGCACGTTTTGGGGTGGAAACGTCAGGAGTACGAATTTCTGAAACAAAACGAGGTTCAGCAAAGTGCCTTCTGTTCACAGGCGAGGTTTCTGTAATGTCCGAACTTTTACTTTCTCGCCCTTCTAAAAAAATTGTTGAAATGAATATGTATAGCTGTAGCAGAACAATTCTTTAAATTTACCAGTGGCCGGTACGTTTTGTATGCTTGCAATTGTAGCATGCATCGAAGGAATCGCATTTCTTTTCAAACATTTTCTGCCAACCTCATTGTTCTTTGTCTTGTAATCGTTTGGTTTGAAATGGTTGCTGCAGATTCGGACATTTTTAACAACTTCGTTGGGCATCAGGCCGCATGCCTGCATCCATTGTTTGCAAACGGTTACGTCTTTTGGAAATCTGTATAAAACAAAGCTGTTAAAGATGTTTTTGATAGAAACTTTTGCAACGCACCCATGTAAAGCTATATTATTTAATTTATCTCTTCTTTTTTCACATAAAAAGCAGCTGTGCGACATTTTTGCAGTTTAACTTATTGAAAAATTCTTAAAATTTAATGAAAACACAAAATTTTCTGTAATTTTTTTTAACGTTCCGTCTCTGCGATTTATTTTGAATTCAAGTGTCATTTCTTAAATGCGATTACTCGGTTTTCTTTTTCTTTTTTTATATATCTGTACTGTAATGTTTGCTGACTGCACTTGTAGATACTGCCAATATAGAAGTATTACATATATGCTCCTTCCATACACATGATACAAAAAAGAAGTTAGTTTCAATAAACAACTTTTTGATTAAAAAGCAGATTTTTGACAATTGCTCAGTTGTGAAAAATTCGAAGCGGCGTTGCCCAATTCTAATTTTTTTGGTGTGGGAGATTTTATATCCTAAATTTGGGATTATAAATAAAATAGTTGTGTTAATATTTACTTTTTAAAAATAATTAATATCTTATCTTAAAAACGTTAAATTTTACATTAAATTCGATAACAACTTACCAAATCATTATTTTAATATTAATACAATTAGTGAACGCGTACTAAAATTTGTTTAGTGTCCTAATGTAATCTGATTATTTCACAATGTAATTTTCTATATCTGATACGATAACTCTGATATAACTCAAATGAAATTATACATTTCGACGTGGGCGCGACACCTTCTGGAAAGTAACACGATCAGAGGGTGTATCCCTAAAACCATGTTAAGCTAAGCCTTGAGGGATTACGTTACTATCAATTTTCACACAATTTAAAATGTACATGTGTATTGAAAAA
>NW_023466845.1:0-7146 GCF_013731165.1 Rhagoletis pomonella
AGAGTAAACGACTTACGCCCAGATTTAAATGTATCAGCATCGCGGATGGCAAGTGGGGCTATATTAATTTTCGTGCATAGCGGTGAGAACATCGAAATTAGGTCCTCACCAGCCACACTAGGTACACCAAACACAATCACGTCAGTCGACACCAGCGCGTTCTCCAGGTCATCAACATGTTGTCATCAGCGTTGCCACTTGAGATATTTTAAGGTACCAAAAAGCCTACCAAATCAGTTTGCAAACTACCAAAAATTTTGTATCAATAAAACGAGATTTTATTAAATTTACAGGTTTTGCAGATTAACAGTAGGTATAAATTAAAATACCAAATAATATGGTTTACTGTGCTACATGAATACTTGAAGTTTACACAAAATAAATTCGGGCGTTTAAATAAATTAATTAAAGTATCGTATAAAAAACAGTTATAAGCATTGTATATAGTTTTGATATTAATTCAATTCATATCAAACATTTTGATGTATAAAACAACAAATTCAGACATTTTATGCGTTTAAATAAAAGTTAGGTTGTTCACACTTGCTTGGTTATCAGGTTATCTGGTTATGTGGTTATATTTTTCATTCAGTTTACGACAATAAAATACACTACAGAATAATAATTTTTAACCAGATAACCTGATAACCACGCAAGTGTGAACAACCTAAGTATCAAAAATATTGTACACAAAACGTTTGTAAAAAAAACGTACCGAGTATATATATCTTTGAGATCAATTCAATTCATTTCAAACGTTTTTTTTTTCTTCGACAATACAATTTCAAGCATTTTATTCGTTTAAAAACAAAAAGTAATTGTATACAAAACGTTTGTAAAAAAATCATACATCTTTGAGATCTCTTTTTGCTGACCACTTGTAATGTGCCTCAGCCTTTTGTACTAGTTCTTTACAGTGCATAATACTATTTATTGTACTGATGTTTAGTTTATTTCTGAGTTTGGTTTTTGGGCGCAGGCGAGTTTTCATCACTACGAGAATTTTCAGTATTTGTTAATTGACACATATGGACATGCCTACTTAGTCGCAATCTTTTACCTGAACAAGTCGTCGTTATTATTGTCCACACTTACTTCGGACGGTTTAGAGGCTTTATAGATATACCTGCAAATAAACTACGATTAAAAAGTAACTAATTTAAAGCAAAATTAACTTACTTGTCCATCACTAATCTTTTCGCTTGTTTGTTAAATTCAATTGACGAAAGGCGCGCAAATGCCAAGTTTTTGACATTTAACATCTTTCTTTCACTCTTTCTCTTGTCATTATTTCCTTTGCTTGCTATGAATACGGGGTTACCATTCATAGATATTTTTAGAGTTACTATAAATAGTAGATAGCACTGGCAGAATGCAATCTTAAGCAAACAAACTTTATTGCTCAATTTGGTTGCAATTTCACTTTTGCGTACCAAAAGCTTCATCCTACCAACCAAACTACCAAAGGATAATGAGCCTACCAATTTTGGTCCAATTGGGTCAAAACGGCAACGCTGGTTGGCATAGAGCTTGAACGTTTTTGTTTTGTTCACCACCTTCGCCATTGAGTTTTTCTAATTCACTCACTCTCTCATTTAGCTTCTTCATGGCGGCTTTTATGTTTGATAGCTCAGCAGCGACTTCACCTATTCTCTGCATGACACGCTCTTCACTCTCATGTAATTTCGAGATGATACTGCTCATGGACAAATCTAATTTCTTTTCCAGCCTCTCAAGCAAACTCACCGTTGTCGGACTGCTAATACCTTTCAACTGTTTTCGTACTGGAGTTTGTTGCGGAGAGGAGGTATTGCGGGAACTTTTCCTTGTTGACATATTTGCACTCAGGGAAAATTGTTTATTATTAAAAAGCGAAAATAGGCAAAATGATGCAAGTAAAGTGACCGTCGATCAACTGTGGCTATAGAAGCTGACACAAGCTGCTAGTAGATATATTATTTACTATAAATGACCGGGAATTACGATTTAAAAGCGAGATTCGATGCAACGCCACAAAAACACGTCTGCTCACACTGACATTCTATTTTGTTTGTATTTCTGTTGAAAGCAAGAGTGCCTATTCAAACACAAACAAACTTTAGTAAACCATAGTAGAAAGCGTAGCGAATTTCTTAAGAACCTCGTACTGCTTAGAAGGCATACCTAAACAGGTAGTAGGCTTAGAGCGAAAACAACATTTACGTGCATGTTGTTGTTGCCTGTGGTTAGTGTTGTTCCGATACCACCATGTACTCGATTCCTCTATATATTCTTTAAAAATATTGAAGGAGATAATCGAGAGAAGTACTCGCACTTATTCGATTTTCCCACGGCATTCTGAATTACTTTGTTTGCTCCTCCAATTGCGATCGCGAATTACCCCATTCCCACGGGCACATTCTTAATTCGAATTGACAGTTCTCTGTCTCTGTGTATTGTTTTTGTTGTTGTTGTTGTAGCGGCTACAACAACCCCGCCCGGATCGGTTGGTATCTCAGTCGTTGTCGTCAAGTTCCACTAACGGCCGTTAGGGTTGTCGGGTTTTCCGGGCATGCGAAGAGATGTTTCGAGTCGTGTGGGGTCTCTCCGCATGCCGGGCACTCATTCGGCACATCCTGATTCAACCTCCTCAAGTAGGAGTTCAACCTGCTGCAGTAGCCGGAGCGAAGTTGAGCGAGTGTTGTGCGTGTCTCCCGAGGCAGATGAAGCTCCGTCTCGTCGATGTCCGGGGGTGGTATGCCTAGAACGGCATTCACAGGTCTAGAGTCTACATAACTCGAGACTGAGTCCCTGTGAATGCCGTTCAGGGCCTGTCTGTAAGCTGTCGGGTCCAGAGGTTGCTTAATGAACCTCTGGACTTCGTCCGTCAGTTCATATAGATGCCTCCTGACGTGCCTAGGCGAGGGCTCCTCTGCAAGCAGCTGTCTGCTTGGGTGGCCACTTCTGTGGCTCCCGATCAGGAACTGCTTGCAGAGCATTATATTATGCTCCCTTACAGGGAGCATTTGCGCCTCGCCGTGCAGGTGGTGTTCAGGCGACATCAAGAGGCATCCCGTCGCTGTCCTAAGTGCTGTATTTTGTACCGTCTGTAGCTTCGTCCACTGCGTCCTACTAGTCCCTGGCGACCACACTGGCGCTGCGTAGTTCAAAACCGGCCGGCCTATTGCCTTGTATGTTGCCAGCAACGTTTCTTTGTCTTTGTCCCAAGTACTGCCGGCTAGCGACTTGAGGACCTTGTTGCGGCTCTGTACTTTATTGACAATAGCGGTTGAGTGCGCAGAGAAGGAGAGCAGGCTGTCGAATGTTACTCCGAGTATTTTGGGGTTATTCACCGTCGGAATTGGTGTGTCATCGACGTGAATCCCCAGCGGTAGCCTGACCTCCTTCGTCCAGGTTGTGAACAGGGTCGCGGAGGATTTCGTAGGGGAGAGGGCTAGACACTTTGCAGTGAAGAAGCGAGAAAGTTCGGAGAGATAGCCGTTTACTTTCGAACACAGGTCATCAATTCCATTCCCAGTCGCCATGATCGAGCAATCGTCGGCATAGGAGACAATCGAGACTCCCTCTGGTGGTTGAGGGAGCTTTGAAATGTAAAAGTTAAACAGTAGCGGGAAAGGACACCACCCTGAGGAACCCCCTGTTTTATTTTTCGCTGCTTACTCGTTTTGTCTCTAAACATTACCGACGAATGTCGACCACTCAGATAATTTGTCGACCACCGTTTGAGCCTCTGTGGGAGAGAGGAGGCCTCTATATCTTCTAGTAGCGTGGAATGGCAGACGGTGTCAAACGCCTTTGACAAGTCCAACGCTACTAGAATCGTTCTCTCACAGGGACGGTTACGGTTAAGGCCACGAGTTATCTGAGTGTTTATGGCGTTAAGTGCTGTTGTTGTACTGTGCACTTTACGGAAACCATGCTGATGCTTCGCTGGGGTCAGGTGGTTTGTGAAGTACGGGAGTAGCAAGGCCTCGAGTGTCTTCGCTACCGGGGAAAGGAGTGTAATCGGACGATACGAATCTCCTTTGTTGGCAGGTTTCCCCGGTTTGAGCAGTGGGACCACTCTCCCCACCTTCCAGATGTCTGGGATGATGAGAGTGGCCATTGACAGCTTGAGGACCTCCGTTAGGTACGCTACCCCCGCAGGACCCAAATTTTTCAGCATCAGCATGCATATTCCGTCGGGACCCATGGCTTTGGAGGCTTTCGCCTTCCCGATGGCCACCTGAACTTCACCGCAAGTGAAAGCAAGGGGGGCACAAGTTGTTGGCAGTTTGTGCAGCCTTCTGGTCACTCGACGCTTGGCTTTGTCCACCGGAGGATGCAGTATGAACTGCCGGCTAAAATAGCTCGCGCATCGCTCCGGTCCGACGAGGCATGGTCGCCGAAGGAAATTTCGACTCTGTCGTCGTGCTTCGTCGGATTAGACAATGACCTCACGGTTGACCAAAGCTTGCTCACACCAGAGGTGAAATTACAAGTCTTCAGATGCTCCCCCCACTTCTTCCGCTTATGTACGTTTACAAGTTGCCGAATCTCCGCGTTGAGATCCCTGATACGGGGATCTCCGGGATCGGCCTGACGAAGGCTATCCGCTCATCGGCTAGAACAGCCGCTTCGGCAGGGAAGTTTGGACGTGGGTCCGATATACATCCTGCCGGTATGAAGCGAGCTGCAGCAGCAGTGATAGCCCTGCGGAACTTACGTTCACCGAGATGGACGTCGGTTGGTGTGGGGAGCGCTGCGAAGGTGTTTTCGGTAAACTCCGCGTAACCTTTCCAATCAGCTTTAGAAAAGTTGATATAGGTCCGGTGTTTGGCGGAGGCAAAGTCGGTTGGTTTATCAATCGAGATGACTATGGGTAGATGGTCTGATGCTAGAGTCAGCATAGGTCGCCACGTTATGCTGTTTATCAGACCAGCGCTGACTATTGTGATGTCTGGCGAGCTACTGCAGTTACCCATAATCCTGGTGGGTGCGTCGTCGTTCATTGTGCAGAATGTCGAATCGTCTATCTGATCAGCCAAGTCTGTTCCCCTACGATCGTTTGACAGGCTTGAGTGCCAAAGATCGTGGTGCGCATTAAAGTCACCTACTACCATACGGTTTTCACCTCTGAGGAGCGCACCTATATCGGGGTGATATCCTGCCGGGCAGCAGGTGACAGGGGGTATGTATATGTTAAATATTTCGAGCTCGACATCGCCTGACCGGATAGCGATGCCCTGACATTCTAGGGTGGTATCCCTGCGGTCGATGTCTGCTTCGATAAGACGATACTGCACGGTGTGGTGCGTGATGAACGCTAAGCCACCACCATTATCTCGCTCGCGATCTCGACGGTGCACGTTGTACCCGGCGCAATTCAACAAAGTTGAATTGCTGTGCAACTTCGTCTCTTGGACCGCAGCTATTAATATACCATGCCGACACATGAAGACGGTTATCTCCTCAATCTTGCTCTGTAGCCCGTTACAGTTGAATTGAAGGCGCTTCATGTGGTTCGGGAGACGTGTCGTGATGTGGGGTGTAAGTGAAGTGTATGTTCTTGCCACCGTTGGCTGTGTGTGCTGCTGAGGTGATTGCCGCCCTGTGGTGGAGGTGGGGGGCGTCGCTATTGAAGCCTGCGACCAAGCAGCGCAACACGGGCCCTCGAAGTTCCCCGCCCAATCTCGCGTGGTACGCAGACCTGAGCATGCCCTAAAGTGGCACCAGCCAAGGCAAGTGTTGCACTTGACTGATGTCACATTACGGAATATCCTGGTCTGACATACCGTGCAGATTGTAGGGGGAACCAGGAGTTGTTGGCGGCGGCGTGTGGGTGGTGGTGCGGTTGTGTGTGTTATGTGGTCTGTGGTGGCTGTGGTATGGTCTGTGGTGTTATTATGTTGTTGTGTTGTGGTGACTGTGTGTGGCTGCTGTGTGAGTGTGTGGGGCTGCTCGGGCGGACTATGGTTAGCCGTGGAGGCTGCTCTGTTTGAGCAACAGGGGGCCACGTACGACGTGGTCCACTGTCTGTGTGTCCGTAGTCCCGAGCAGACCTTGAGTTGACTCCACCCCTCGCAGGCATTACACTTGACTGAGGTGGAGTTGTGGTGTAATCGTCTTCGGCATACACAGCAGGTGTATGTTTCTGGCCCAGGGTTTGACTCGATGCCAGCCCTGAGTAGGAGAATACGTAGTGAATGTAGCCCTATGGACGGACAACTTCTAAGATACTTCGCCGACCTAAACGGGGTTAGATCGCCGAAACAACAGCCCTTGGTCGGGTGAAACCCGAGTCATTCCGGTACGTAGAACCGGCTGTCGTGGGAATGCCGGTTTTGTTTTTATTTTTCTTCGCTGCAAAATTGATGCAAAATGTAGGCTCTTCGTCAAAATTCATAAGTTTCCGTATTGAATTAGGGATATACACATTAGGGCTGTTCAGGTTCTTGTGCATATGCACTTGAATTTGCATATTCGTTGAATTTGTAAATTCACAACAATAAAATGCACACGGTTGCCATGGCAGCCAGCATAAACTTTGCAAATGCAATTCAAACTGGAAATCTCATACCATTTCCACAACGTCCTGAACAGCCCTATCGATAAACTTTTACTTTTCGTACTCAGAAAAAAATGCAAGTTTTGATTTGTGAGCTAGTTTCGATAAATTTCCGATAAAAATTAGGGGCGGCACCGATTTGTTAGTAATTCGCATGTTAATTGGACCTGAATTACCAACAAATGAGTTGGTAATATATAGTTTTTGGGGGAGTCACACAGCTTGCCTTTAGGGGTCGGAAAAACGATTGCGACTTTCCACTGACTAGGGAATGTTGACGACGTCAAAATGAAGTTAAAAATATGGCTAATTAGGGGAGTGCATAAAGAATGATTTTTTTTTAGAAAGCGTAGGCTAAGACCAGCCACGCCAATAGCATTCGATTTTATGGCATATATGCAGTTGATAATTTCATTTTCAGTGGTTGAGTTGAATGTAAATTTAACTGTAGGATTACAGGTCAGACTTTGGTTAGTTTTAAAGGATGACTCACTTGTTTGCTGCTAATTTACCCCTAAAAAGTATGAGTTCATTACATTTGCATCAATCGTGCATGCTTTCTTGTCTTTCACGCAGACTCCTAACGACTTGAGATTTTT
>NW_023466846.1:0-1419 GCF_013731165.1 Rhagoletis pomonella
TTTATTTTTCAAAAAACCTGTGCGACAGTTATTATTTTACGCCCTGTACTTTGCCATTCATATTGTGGCAAACACTACTTAGTAAGCAAAGTTAAGTGTGATAGTGAAAAAGTGTAAGCATGGCCGTAGCAAGGTAGGGCGCTCGGATATAAAAATCAGAAAAATATTAAATTATTTATAAGGCTTAAATTAAAAAAATTGCCATACATTCAGGAAGAGTCTGGAATTCTTTCCCATAAGGGCGGTCATTGAAGAGGCGGTGAGCGAAGGGGGAGTGGGCGTGGCACCTCCAACCCCCACCTAGGCGCCCTATGGGTCCCAGGGACCCCTTAGAAAAATTGTCAAAAATCACAATTCTCACTTGCGTCCACAGTATTTTTGCGTAGAATTCGGTTAGGGATTATAACCCTTACTGCGTAGAATCCTCCTTTCTGTGTTGCCGAAGAGTGTATAACATTTCTTGTGGATATAATTCCGGCTTCGGTATCCAAAGTATTTTTGCACTTAACTCCTTTCTGGGTAGGCGGCCTTCGGCCGCGCTTAGGGATTATAACCTTTACTAAGTAGAATTCTCCTTTCTGTGTTGCCGGGGTAGAGGGGCAGGCACCTCTTTTGTTATCAAGGGTATATAAAATGTCCCGTGCAAATGAATATTCAACCTTTTCCAAACGAAAAAACGCAAGTGACTTTTGGCCATTTTTCTAAGGGGCCCCTAGGGAACCGTAGGGGCCCTAGGTGGTCGGGAGTAACATTTTTGTCAATGGCGGTTCATGGCCTCCTAAAAAAGGTCGGAAAAGGTGCAACGTCCACTCCCCCTTCAATCTCCATCTCTTTAACAACCACCCCTATTGGAAAGCCAACCCATATAGTTATTTATTTTTCACATTTATTGTTGCTTTGAAAAAGATTTCTAAGCTACCTTTGTTTGTTTGTACCTAATTAATGAAAATTTGTAATAATAAATTGCACAAAAAATTAAAAAAAAAAATTGTACTCCTCCTTTCTTATGTCATGTACTGCTTTTTTTCTATCGAAAATATAAATGTTAGGTTAGGTTAGAATGGTGGCGGAAAACTATTACGCCCAAGTAGGAGCTAGGTGCCATTTTGATACCATATACCTCGAATGAGTATGTTAGAACCAGCCGGCGTGGTTGATGAAGTTGAGTATGTTGTGGAGACTTACATCAGATAGCTCTCGTAACGATGTGAACTCATATGCTCCTAGCATGGTATTTCTGCTCCTCATTAGAGCTGGACATTTTCAAAGCAGGTGTTCTACTGTTTCCTGCTCGTTCTCATCTCTGCAGCTTCTACAGAAGTCGTTGTAGGCGATTCCCAGCTTTCTCGCGTGGGTACCCATCGGCCAATGCCCAGTAAGAGTCGCAACAAGCCTAGCAACGTCAGATCTGGGTTTCTT
>NW_023466846.1:1429-6927 GCF_013731165.1 Rhagoletis pomonella
AATTATTTGGAAGAAACCTCTTACATTTTGGTAATAAAAACTTAAAGTAGATTTAATAATTAGTTTTTTATTCAGTGTTATGACGGGGAATATTAGCTAAGTTATTTCCTTTTTTGGGCCTATATTCGAATTCACGAACGAAAGCTCCGGGGGGCCAAAAAGAACTACTAAGCAGCGCACTAAAATTATCCAAATTTACGTCAATTTTAAATTAAGCAATAATTCTTTCGTATTTGAAATTAAATTTTCTGATGCTTAAGTCGACAATTATAATTTTTGATGAGATATAAAGCTTTATATCGTCTTCGGTAGTGTCTCTCGAAAATCTAGAGGCAAAGATTGACTTCTTTGGCGGAACCACAACTAGTTTCCTTGTATCAGACTGGAGTACCGGTGGAAGAGGTCGAGTTACTGCGTTAGTAGTTGAGGATAGGGAAGGCGGTGGAGGCTTTGAAGATGATGCCACCACTTCAATGGGGGAAGGGGAAGATACTTCAGGCTCGTTATTATCCGAAGCAGATTTCATTACACGCTCTTTTGAGGCTGAGGAATCTGATGCTGGAGGACATGGAGAAGATAGATTAACTAAGTCAATCGGAAGATTATTCTGACGTGCAACGGGAATAATTTCCTTAGATGGACTATGAAGACGCTTACGTTTAGAAACACGGATATCCTTAACAGATTGCAAGGTATCTAAGCATGTGAATGATTTAAACACATTTTCATAATGCTTAAACTTTTCTGTCAGTACCGACAATTCTCTTCCTATTTCTGTAAAACCATTTCTGGTTTGCCTAAATAGCTTGAAAAGATCAACTTCGGTTGACCTGTACTTAACGCAAGGCCAGCGAAAGCCCTTGCCATCATTAATAGCGTCCAGAATTCTTCCCGTCAAACCAGCACATTTCAGATGGTAAATACCATCACACAGCCAGCACGATAAGTAGCGTTCAGAATCGCTTTTAATTTGGTAAGTATCAAGATCGCACTTAATTTTAAAAGATGTATGTAATAACACTCGTTAATAAAAAGACAAACAAAATAAATTATAACAATTAAGGAGCTGATGTAAATAGCTTTAAATAAATGTAGCGAACAGTTTGAGTATCACTGTAATTATGACACTTAATAAACGCAACGCAAACAGCTGTGACAAGAATTACTAGAAGAAGTAAACAAAAAGAGTATAACAAATGTGCAGAAACAAAATGAATTCAGTTTACAAAGGATACAACAACAACGATAGCAACAAATGACTCGGCAAGATTAGAATGTATGCTAGTGAAATTTAATTAAATTTAGTTTAATATAAAACACAATCAATAACTTTCACTTAGCTTCAATTATTTCACACTAAGATCCTAATAAGAATTTTTTATTACTACTTTAACTCAGAATTAGCACAATAAACTTAGCAAATAGAAAGCCAAAATCAGAGCACAATAAAGTACAACCTCACAGCTTGACGTTTGCAAAAGCATATTTGTTTTTAAATACAATTCAAACAAGTAAGAAAGTCTATGTTCGGGCGGAGCCGAGCATTAAATACCCGGCGCACGTATTAAATATATGCTTTTCACCTTAGTGAAAGCTACCGCTATATGGTAAGCTGGGGCGTATCAATTCTGAGTAAATTAGAGTCCTTAGACTTCGAAATTTTTAAGTTTCAAGCAGTTCTGAAATTTACCGTTATATGAAAAGCGGCCTCAATTTTAGTCCGATTTCAATAATTTTCAATGCTTTGCTTTTATGTGGCAAGCACAATAACCATACCTAGTTTGGTACAAATTGGTAGAACGGTTACCGAGATACATATATATGTGATCATAAGTGGGTGGTGCTACCCCCATTTTCCAAAAATTTTATCACAAACGTATTTCTTGGTTAAGAATTGTTGCAAGCATAAATTCTTAATAAATTAGCTTTAATATTTACTGATTTATCGAAGATTTTGTATTTCTCTAAATTACCGTTATATGGGATGTGGGCGTAGTTATTGTCCGGCCATTTGGTATGTTGTGGGAAGGTCAACAATTGTGCCAAGTTTGGAAGAAATTGGTGTAGCGGATACCAAGATATACACATGTAACCATAAGTGGGCGTGGCTACGCCCATTTTCCAAAAATTTATAATATTCTTATTTTTTGTCTAAAACTTATCGTAAATATCAATTTTGAGTGAATAATCTCCAGTAGTTACTAAAATATCGCAGTTTTTGTATTTCTGGAAATTACCGTTATATGGGAAGTGGGCGTGGTTACTGTCCGATTTCGCCCATTTTCAATACCAACCTACCTTGGATAAATAGAAACGTACATACCAAATTTCGTTGAGATATCTCAATTTTTGCTCGAGTTATCGTGTACACGGACGGACGGACAGACGGACAGACGGACAGACGGACGGACTGACGGACGGACAGACAGACATGGCTTAATCAATTTCTCTTTTCATTCTGATCATTTTTGTATACATTTGTCGATATCTATCTCGATTCTTTTTGGCTGTTACAAACAACCGTTATGTGAACAAAATTAATATACCCTTGTGCACAAGTGCGCTCGGGTATAAAAATTACAATTAAAAAAATAAATAAAAAAATATTAAAAAATAAATTCCTGCTCTGGGACTCGAACCTTACATTTCTCGACTAGCACTCCAGAGCTTTGCTCTGTGGGCCCAAGAATGATAGAATGGATCGTGCTGTCGGCCATTGCCACTGTTTGAGCGTCGCGAGCAAAATGACATACTTATTCCTTTCACGGGGGATGCAATGGCAAGTAAATTTTTCCTAAAAACTAAGGAATTGTGTTTTCCTTAAACTGAGTCAAATCGTTTACTCATATTAAGGCAGCCATGTCATTTTAGCAATTTCAAGGTAATATTTCCTTAGAAGAATATACTTTTTTCCTAACATTATGGAATGTTTTTACTGTGTGTAAGTATTAATATTTTGCAGTTCTTATTGATTTATTAAATTCAATTCAATACACTCAAAACGAATATTTCGTATACCGTTTTTAACTTGAATGTGATCTTAATAATATGACGTATTCTACGTTTAAGTTTAGAGGCCTGCAGGTCAATACGAAGGCGCTGAACTGATCCTTTTCTTTTGTCGCTTTTTCGTTTCAATGGAGTTTGGAATTACACCCAATCGAACGCAAAGAAGCTTCACTTCAAAAACTAAAAATTCTCCTGTCACGGTCGGTACAACGGAGCTTTTAGTGTGGTCCATATTAAACGGCTGAGAATGACGAATATTAGAGGCCAAATACAACATCAATTGACTCGCTTTTATCAAAGTACAGTCATATTAATACTCACGATACACTACAACACTCAGGATCTATTTTAGGTAGGGTTGCCAGACGTACTGCATGTGGGAGCAAACACACTCCTTTTTATTGCAATGTACTCCCATGTACTCCAAAAAAAAATATCTGGAAATGTACTCCTTTATTAGTTTTGTACTTCTTTTGCACTCCTTTTTCCAGCCATTAATATTTTATCATATACAGGGTGTAAAATAATAACTGTTGCACAGTTTTTTTTTTAATATAATTGGTCTTTATAGATTTTGCGAAAAAAGTAGTTCATTGTTAATTATCCACAGATTTTACTTCAATGATATTAATTTGTTTTTAAATTTTAACGTTCATTTAAGTTTACCGGCGATAAACACTTTGAGAGAAAAGCGCAAGTAAAAAAGTCGTTATTGTATAGTTTTTAAATTTAACCTTCATTTGGGTTTACCAGGGGGTTTGGGAGAAAATCGCAAGCGGCACGCAAGTCTTCGCCGGTTACTTTATTACATATCTTCTGTAACCATAGGCTAATTTCCTCCCACTAGGAGGGAATTCATTGGACCAACCCTATACATTTTTTTTCTTTATACAAAATCTAAGAAAAAATACACCTGAAAAAGAGGTGTGTGCCGCATGTACTTATCTCCCAAAGCTGGCAAATGCAAATAAGGATTAAAATTTTAAAACCAATTAATAATAAAAGTAGAGTAAAATATTTACAAAGTTAACAAAAAAATACTTTGTTAAACAAAATCTATAAAGAACCCCTTTATTTTTCAAAAAACCTGTGCGACAGTTATTATTTTACGCCCTGTACTTTGCCATTCATATTGTGGCAAACACTACTTAGTAAGCAAAGTTAAGTGTGATAGTGAAAAAGTGTAAGCATGGCCGTAGCAAGGTAGGGCGCTCGGATATAAAAATCAGAAAAATATTAAATTATTTATAAGGCTTAAATTAAAAAAATTGCCATACATTCAGGAAGAGTCTGGAATTCTTTCCCATAAGGGCGGTCATTGAAGAGGCGGTGAGCGAAGGGGGAGTGGGCGTGGCACCTCCAACCCCCACCTAGGCGCCCTATGGGTCCCAGGGACCCCTTAGAAAAATTGTCAAAAATCACAATTCTCACTTGCGTCCACAGTATTTTTGCGTAGAATTCGGTTAGGGATTATAACCCTTACTGCGTAGAATCCTCCTTTCTGTGTTGCCGAAGAGTGTATAACATTTCTTGTGGATATAATTCCGGCTTCGGTATCCAAAGTATTTTTGCACTTAACTCCTTTCTGGGTAGGCGGCCTTCGGCCGCGCTTAGGGATTATAACCTTTACTAAGTAGAATTCTCCTTTCTGTGTTGCCGGGGTAGAGGGGCAGGCACCTCTTTTGTTATCAAGGGTATATAAAATGTCCCGTGCAAATGAATATTCAACCTTTTCCAAACGAAAAAACGCAAGTGACTTTTGGCCATTTTTCTAAGGGGCCCCTAGGGAACCGTAGGGGCCCTAGGTGGTCGGGAGTAACATTTTTGTCAATGGCGGTTCATGGCCTCCTAAAAAAGGTCGGAAAAGGTGCAACGTCCACTCCCCCTTCAATCTCCATCTCTTTAACAACCACCCCTATTGGAAAGCCAACCCATATAGTTATTTATTTTTCACATTTATTGTTGCTTTGAAAAAGATTTCTAAGCTACCTTTGTTTGTTTGTACCTAATTAATGAAAATTTGTAATAATAAATTGCACAAAAAATTAAAAAAAAAAATTGTACTCCTCCTTTCTTATGTCATGTACTGCTTTTTTTCTATCGAAAATATAAATGTTAGGTTAGGTTAGAATGGTGGCGGAAAACTATTACGCCCAAGTAGGAGCTAGGTGCCATTTTGATACCATATACCTCGAATGAGTATGTTAGAACCAGCCGGCGTGGTTGATGAAGTTGAGTATGTTGTGGAGACTTACATCAGATAGCTCTCGTAACGATGTGAACTCATATGCTCCTAGCATGGTATTTCTGCTCCTCATTAGAGCTGGACATTTTCAAAGCAGGTGTTCTACTGTTTCCTGCTCGTTCTCATCTCTGCAGCTTCTACAGAAGTCGTTGTAGGCGATTCCCAGCTTTCTCGCGTGGGTACCCATCGGCCAATGCCCAGTAAGAGTCGCAACAAGCCTAGCAACGTCAGATCTGGGTTTCTT
>NW_023466846.1:6937-7145 GCF_013731165.1 Rhagoletis pomonella
AATTATTTGGAAGAAACCTCTTACATTTTGGTAATAAAAACTTAAAGTAGATTTAATAATTAGTTTTTTATTCAGTGTTATGACGGGGAATATTAGCTAAGTTATTTCCTTTTTTGGGCCTATATTCGAATTCACGAACGAAAGCTCCGGGGGGCCAAAAAGAACTACTAAGCAGCGCACTAAAATTATCCAAATTTACGTCAATTTT
>NW_023466847.1:0-7144 GCF_013731165.1 Rhagoletis pomonella
GTTCGCAAGATACTTTCACTTTAAATATACATTGTGAATGAAAATAAGGCAAGCTTTAACAGGGAAAAAATTTAAAACTGATTTTTTTTTTATAAATTCCATGGATTTTTGTTAAAGCCTGTTCTTTTACAAACACATCAAGCTATCACCGAAGAAAATTGATTGATAAATAAAGTTGTAAATTCTCAAATAAAAATGCGTAATAATTTCCTTTTTACCTTCCTCTTATTAGCTCGGGTTGTAACTATGTAATATTGATGCGCCTAAAAGATGCAGCGATTTCTATTATCAAGTTACATACCTGATGGCAGTACGAATGGCAATTATAATAGGGAGGTTTTAGTTTTTTAAACTATAATTTTTAGGAAATATGCCCAGGAACGAATGTTGCTCATACGCCATGTATGTAATAAATTTTTAAAACACGCGAAAAAATCGAATCAATATTCACAAAACTACGAGCCAAATATAGTATAACTGCGTTTCTAATTTTTCTCTCAGACGTCAGGGTTTTTTTTTGTAAAGGACTTTAAAATTTCCAGAATATGGTTGAATAAAAAAATTATTTAAAAGATTTGGTGCTTTGTAGAGTAATAATATGGGTATCAGTTAAAAGGAAAATTTCTGTGGAATTTAAAAAAAATTAAATTTTTTTGTTGCACCAGGACGAATAAATGTTGAAAATGTCCTTTTTAAACTTTATCCTTGAATAGCCTTGGAAATTTCCAATATTTATTTTCGAAAAAAATATATGTCAAGGACTAATATGTAAACTACCACATCCTTCTAACTTTATTAGTTTTAGATAAAAAAATTTTACACTTCTCTTTATAAAATATTGATAGTTACAATATACATAAACGAAGATACTAGAATCATTACATTGTACAGCACTCCGCTGGGTATTGGACCACACCAATTTTTTGTAAGAGATTAAGTCATAGGTAAAAAAGTAATTTCTCCGTTATCTTTCTTCTAGTGTGCATATTTGTATATATAAAAAATTTATAGAAATTTGAGAATAAACACTTGAAAGCCAACGGTTAGGCTTGCCAAATGTCCGGGGCTAGGATCCTCCGGGCTTGGGACTAAATCTGCGCGATGCGGGTTTGACATTAATTTCATCGAGTTGCGGTTAAAAACTTTGAGATTCTTCGATTTCCTGCAAATATGACTAACAATAAGAGGTTTTCTTTTTTGAATCTTTCATCTAGTGCCATTTAAAATATTTTAACAACCTAGCCATTGTTGAAATTATTATCGATTCGCAACTTCAATCCTGACTTAACATCCATCAATTCAATCAATTGATATTTAGATACGCAGTGGATACGACTTTTTATACGAATACAGAGTTCAGAGAATTGCCGAAGGTAATTGGCGGAATTCTGTCTATACCGTAAGCAACGAGGTTTTTAATTGAATGAGGGTAAAATTGATATTGTCAAAATTTGGCAAGCCTACTCATAGTGCTGACAAAGTGACACATTACAACAAGCTAGAGTTGTTTTCAGTTTTATGAGCAAAGAAACCTACCGAAATTTGAAGCCTCCTACCATCCTACCAACGAGAAAAAAACCTACCAATTTTGGTAGGAAAAGCCCAAAACGGCAACCCTGGTTTGGTTACTGATTTGGTAGGCATTTCAAGTGGCAACACTGATAATAATACGGTAGCGAGAATGTAAATAGGGAAGAGACATTTTGGTAAGTTTTTGCTACTTTTCTTTGTTTAAAATTTTTTTATTATTTTTTTATGAAAATATAGCTTACCATCTAAAGAAACCACGTAAATCGAAATTTCAAAATTTTTAATTTTATCAAATGCTGATAAAAATTTTAAAAAAATTTTTTAGAATTGTTTTGAGTATGCCCATTCAATTCAAAGTACAAGTTTGAAGTAGCTTGGACTTACCGTTGAGTTTTGGGAATTCTTTCGTTGTTCGCGCGTTTTCTTCAATACAAAGTATGTTCGACAATTTTTTTGTATGGAGAAAATGAGCAACACCTTCCACAAAAAAAAAAAAAAAAATACCAAAAATCAACGGTAGGTCCTAGCTACTTAAAATTTGCACTTTGAATTGAATGGGCTACAAAACTGAACACTCGAAATGTTTCTAAGAAATCTAATTAAAAGACTCAAAATATTGATGAAACTTTGCCGAACTTAGTTAATTTTTGTACAACGTTTGAAATTTTGATTAGCATGGTCTTTCTTAAACAACAAGCTACACTTCATAAAAAAACAATACAGATTAAATAATGATAATAATAATATGTAATTTATTAGCCGAAGAATGCTAAAATGTCGCTTCCCTATTTATATTTTTGCCACTGTATCCACAGCTTTTCTTTTTCATATCCATGAATTTTTGAGGGAATCAGTATTAGTTTTTTTTTTTTTTTAATTTCACTAAATTCACGAACAAAACTTAAGAAATTATTGTAAAAACCTTAAATGAAAAACTCAGCCAAGAGTGATGGACTGCAATATAGGGAGGGTATTTACCAGTTTGACAAAATAAAACATAACCAATATTTATGGCTCCCTTATATTCTATGTTCTTTGTTTCTGTTACTTTACATTTTGCAAGCTCCAACGTTATGTAAAAACCTTTAAAAAATTCTAAACTATTTTGTTGGTAAGTAATTTTTAGGCAAAAAAAGAAAACTGGCTTCAATTCTCATACACAAATTTAAGAGTACCGTTAATTTCTTCATGCTAATGATCGCATCGAAACCAAATTATTATAGGAATCGATTAACGTTATGCGGTAACTTAAATAAAACGAAATAAAAATAATCCGTCGAATTGATAACCTCCTCCTTTTTTATTATTCAGTTAAAAAAATACATGGGGAAAAAGTACCGGACACCGAGTTACGGAGCATCAAGCTCGGTGGAAAGCCCTTATTACAGATTTGTATTCTCAGAATTGAAAATTCAGTACAAATCATTACAAATTTTGGAAAATCAGGACATTAGCGTACTGATTGAAGAAATCAATAAAATCAGTACGACAGTTGAAAAATTAGTACTTTACTGATAAAATCAGTACGTCTGGCAACCGTAGTCATGGACGAAAATTTTATTATGCTAAAATCCCTTCCAAGTAAGCTTTCGAAGCCTTTCCTCTTTATATGGAAACCGATCCAGTCTAGTGCCCATTGTCAATATCTTTCCACTAATAATTCTGGGTTCTTCAAATTATGGCTGCAGTCATGCTGAATGCTTCATGCTACATACATACGCATGTACATACATATATGTATGTACATGGTGAAATAGTGGAACCGGAAATTCCAAATGTACAGCTAATCTACGAAACTTTCTGATGTAAAATAAACGAAAAGAAGGTTGCGTAAAAAACATATGCGAATGTTGTTAAAAAATCACTGTGCCTGCATTTTTTGATTGACTGTATATACATATGTAACTTGTGTGTGCATACTTATGTATATTTGTTTACATATGATTAAGCCATGAAGCCATATGTATCTACATATGTACATATGTATATAGTCCATTTAACTTAGCTTAAGAAGACAAACTTTTTCTGAATGTTTATCCACTAATTTGACATAACTTACAACTTTTCATTTAATGATTGAGTTCGTTAGCGTTGATTGGGGAAGAATGAATCAATCGTGTAAATAAAATTGATCCGAATTGAAGTTCATTGTATTAAAAGGGGAATGAGAACACCGGATTCCAATTGTTGTGGTTGTTTCCAACTTTTGAAGTAATTACTTAAATAAATAATCCCTCATTAATTTATTAGTACTGGTGTTATTATTTGAACAACTAAGAACCTGGATGTCTGTCCTTTTTTGTGCTTTGCAATCGAGATTGGAATTTAAAAACGATTCAATGACTGTTATTAAATCACCTGCTCCTAACAATTGGCCGACTAGATATCTGATATCATCCACCATATTCCATTGTTTTATTGCCACTTTTGACGATAAATATCAGCACAGAAATATGAATGGCACGTTGTGCAATAAAACTTAACTAGTTGGCGGTTGTAAAATCATTTCTGCTGTTGCCAATACAAGAAATACTACAACATACATATCCCTGCAAAAAATTGTGCGACTAATCTCCAAAGAGAGTATTCCGAGATTACTCTCAATCGGGTACGATTGGGCATTAATTAGTCGCAACTAGTCTCATACGGGTAATAATGGAGGTCAATTAGTCTCGACCCATCCCTTATGGGTATAATTGGGCTGTATATTTAGTCCCCAACTCATCTCTAACGGGTACTATTAACGATTTAATGATATGTACGCACTTAGTCAATGAAATTTCATGTGCGGCGTTGGCACACAGAGAGAGTATTCGTCTACCCAAACTGAGCAACCCGGTTCGAATCTCAGCTGGCGCAAATTTTTATTTTTATTTTTTAATAGTGACTAGTCGCTTTTTATACCCTTTCGGGTATAAAGGTGAACAATTAGTCTCTTCATAGGACATGCTCGAACAAAAGCGAACAGTTCATTCCATATAAAGAGATCAAAAGTGGTATTAGTCGCATGCTCCTTTGCGATTGCTCCCGGAGTCATCCCGGATTAGTCCCATTTTTTGCGGGGGATGTACATGCAAATGGAATGTCACTGTAGGTGGGGATGTCTTTGTATGTATGTATGTTGGTATTCATTAACATAAGTGATAGGAATGTGGGCACCCTCGACTTGATATTTGGCGCTAAAAACACACCGTTTTCCCTCACTAGAAGTGTCTTTAATCTAAAACCCTTTAACACAACATAAACAACTTAACAAAATACTTTTCCGCTCTTCGATAACGTATGTTAATATTCTAGCTAAAATAAAATGTACTATTACATCAAATAAAATCCTCATAATCAGGACATTTTTATTGCTCTGATAAATAACCTCTGCAAGTTAATTAGAAATTTGATAAGGGGAAATGTGTGCCATGTTTGTGTACATGTACATACATACATACATACATACATACAATCATATGATTGTACTGGAATTTATCGTCGCCTAGTACACATCGGCAGGCAACTCGACCCTCTGGGGTAGTTTTTGCAACAGCAACAGCAATTTAGCCACCTACTACTGTTAGGCACAAATTTAAACTACCGTCATTCGTCCCTTCACACATAGCCATGTAAATACATACGTACACATACATACCTACATACATACATACATAGCATGTACAATATATGTTTACACAGAGCCGTGAGAACCACATTAGAAAAATTACGAAAAATTACATTACAAAACAATATAATCAAAGATTTTTATAAATAACACTTGATCGGTCAAATCTAAGAAATTTATAGCTCCTTTCATGAGAAAACTATGCGGGGGGGCTAATGATTAAAAAAGCGATTCCTTTCTAGTTATGAATTTTTTAAATGTGGTTGAACCCAACCAGGACCGGTTTAAGAGTGGCCAGGACAGGTGTTCGGACGTAAGATTGGTATGTGACCTTAAAAAGTCAGTGACTTGAGCATTGTACAGTATTTCTAGCGAGATATCGGACAGCTTTTGATCAGGTACACATGTATGTATGTATGTATACGCCCGCGACAAAACGATACCACCTCAACATTTTGAATAGTTTTCACTATTTATTTTTTGTTTGTTTAATATTATTTTTATATAAAAGTATAGCTCTATATCTAACAAATACTATATAAATTTAAATTTCAGACTTTGAGCGCGTGTGAATCGGTAGCAAAGTTCGCGGCGAGGAAATTTTTGACAAGTAGGAGATGGATAAAATTTCACTAGCTCATGGGGCTAGTGAAATTTTTCACAAATGCATAGAACATTTTTACAAACACAAAGATTGTTGATGTGTGTAATTTTTCGTTAAATAAAAGCTTAAATTGATGAATTGCAATCAATGTTGGTAGATGTTTTCTTAAAATGTTAATTTCACTGCAATTTGTAATATTTTATCCCGAAAAAATCTGCGGTTATCAAAAATTTACTGCTGTCAAAAAAGATTTAATTTCACACAGCAGATTGGCAAAACTGTCTCACAATAGTAAACATATTATTCACCAGCTTTCCCCATAGAACTTTGTTACCGATTCAAACACGCCCTTTGTACAAAAATTATAAAAATTTCACAAACTTTACGTCCCAATTCCAAACATCTTAATTTTAATTTAGTATGCAGTTTTATAGCTTATTAAATTCAAACTGTGACTTTATTTAATAAATTTTAATTTATTTTACATTAATTCAGAAATTCTAGTAAAAATACTTGGAATTGGGTTGAAAAGTTTGTGCAATTTTTTAAATTTTTGTACAAAGTTTGAAATTTAAACTTATTTTTCTTAGATAACGAGCTGAATTTTAACAACATATTTATGCACGATTCAAAACACTATGCGACAAAATCAAACTTGTTGGCTTTATAGTGAGTAAAACCAAATGCAAGTGATAGTTTTGGATGTCAATAATACTACGTCAATGGCTTTTTTCGAGTCTAGCTCAAATAAGGAAGAAATCCTTAATTGAATCCTTGCACCCAATTTATTGTAGAACTAGGTTAAGTTCTTGAAAAATATTTTTAGAAAATACTCGTGTAAGGGTTTTTTGATACGAGGAATTCATTTACGTTTTTGATTATTAAGTTTTTTCAAACAAATACTCAAATTAGAGGTCTTCATTAAAAAAATTCAGTCGTGATGTGATTTTAAATGCTGCAATTAATATTTTAAACAGAAAATAATGTATTTATTGTATTTTTTATTCTTTTGTCTACTTTTCTTCAAACTTTCCTGCTTTTTTGCTTTTTATTTTGTTTTTCAAAATCATCGTCACATATAACACTATATTTATCAGGATCAGTCCAGATAGTTAGCACTGCGAACTGCATTGAACTATGTGCTCCTTTAAACCAATTAAACAGCGAATTGTAACAAATTCTATACATTTATTTGGTGCCCATGATACATTACGTTCAACTCGTTTGTTGAAATAAAGCCCATAAATTTTTTTAGTAAATATGTTCGCTTATTCCAACTAAACTATGTGGAACTTGAAACTTGCCGCAACAATACCAAGATGTTGATACTTTCTTTCACAATCCACTATTTTTTAAGTAAAACACCGAAAAAAGTGATAAGTGATGCGGGTTCGATCCCT
>NW_023466848.1:0-7144 GCF_013731165.1 Rhagoletis pomonella
CATTATTGTTTATTAATAGTTTTTATACATATTAATAATTATATTGCCTTACTATGTTTGTTTTTATATTAATGCTATTCAAAATTGTTGTTTGTTTATTTCTCTTGGCATGAATTGTCTGCTTTTTTTCATAGTATTCTCGTGCTACAACCTTGTTTTCTTCTTCTTCTCATTCTCCCCTCTTTTTCTTCTAAACTCCTTCTACTTTCCTTTAAACTGCTTCTTCTTCTTTCTTTTAAACTGCTTTTTCTTCTTCTTTCTTTTAAACTCCCTCTTTTTCTTCCCTCTTTTTCTCTTATATTTTCTCTTCTTCTTCTCTCCCCTTAGGGTCTCCTTTTCATGGCAATCGCTCCCCTATTCGGCAATTGCCGAGTTATCACATTTCTGTCTATGACCGAAATTTACCTATTCTTCGCCTTGCGTCGAATTAGGCTCAGGTGCATGCCGGGGGAGGATTTTTGGTGACTCTGCCGCGTCGGCCTCTTCATCGACGTAAAATGGCTTCAGCTCACTCAGATGTGCTGTTCTCCTCTTACCGTTGTGTACCTTGTCTTATTCGACGATTACTGGCGAAACGAAGTTCATCACTCGGTACGGCCCAGCATACTTCGGTGCAAGTTTTGCCGCGAAGTTTTCCGTCACCTTCGATAGGTGATGCTCCTTCACCAGCACTCGGTCACCTACCCCTGGTTGCCATTTCCACCTGCGCAAGTTGTAATGGCGCGCTTGCTCGATCGACGCTGTCTGCTGATTTCGCCTTACCATCTCAAATATCTCTCGCAATTTCGTTGCCTTCGCCTCTGGTGTCGTCGTCGTTTGGCCGGTACCGAAAGTTTGTTCGTCGTAGAGGGCTTTTAGTACGCGCGGCTCGCGTCCTTGCACTAAGAAGGCAGGACTGTATCCGGTGGCTTCGCAAACACTGGTTTTAAGCGCTAGTGTCATTTCGGGTAGTAATTCGTCCCAATTTCGCTGTTCTTTTCCGGTAAACTGTGCAAGCATTCTCTTTATGTTGCAGTTTGCCCTTTTTGTCGGATTTTCTTGTGGCGTTTATGGTGCGGTGAGTTGGTGCTTAACCCCGTACTCTCGTAGTAGCCGTTTGAACTCTCTGCTGATGAACTGTGTTCCATTGTCAGTTATTACAATTTTCGGGACTCCAAATCTAGCGAGTAAGCGTTCTCTAAACGCTTTGTTGAGGCCTTCCGCTGTCGCCTTCCGTAGAGGCACAATTTCTACCCATTTGGAAAACTTGTCGATAAAGACTAGTACGGATGTGTTTCCATGCTTTGATCGTGGCAATGGTCCCACAAAGTCTGCGCATACTGTGGCCCAAGGTTCTTCTGCGATCTGGGTTAGCATCTTTTCCGCAGCTCTCTGTTGGCTGGGCCTGTAAATCTGGCAGGTAGTACACTGTCGGACATACCTCTTTATGTCCCTGAACATTCCGGGCCAGTAGTAACGTGCCGTCGCTCTCGTTATCGTCTTGCGGATGCCCATGTGTCCTGCGCTTGGACTATCGTGAACTTCCTTCAGTACTCTCTCACGTAGTGGCGCTGCCACGCATAGCTTCCACGGTACTGTGTCTTCATCATTCATCTGGACTGCGATGTGTCGATACAGTTCGTTGTTTACAATTGTGTAGTCCGGGAACTTTTCTGGTGTCCTCTTCACCTCTGCCATTTTCTCGGTCAGCCACTTGCAGGCCGTTGCCTCTTTATCCTGCACTAATATGTTGAGCTGTACGTCTTGGGGTTATCGTGACAGTGCATCGGCAACGACGTTCAACTTACCCTTGCGGTACTTTACATCGAATGTATGTTGCTGGAGTTCTAGTGCCCATCTTGCAATGCGTCCTGGCATCGGTCCTGGCATCGGTTTGTAGCGTGAAATGGTGGGAAAAAACTGGACACTAATACCGGTGCTTCCGATACTGCGCTCCTTAATTTTTTCAAAGGCCGTCTGCTGCTCATTGCCTCATTTCCATCGGTTTCCTTTCTTCAGCAATGACGTCAGAGGGTGTGCAACATGCCAAAAATCCAGAACAATTCGCCGATACCATGACGCCGCGCCCAGAAAGCGCCGTAACTCGCGCGTCATCTTGTCAGGATCGGTGTGAATCACTTCTTCCCTCACCACATGACCCAGGTATTTCAAACTCCTTTTGAAAAACTCACAGTTCTCTGGGTTGATCTTGAGGTTCGCCTGTCGCAATCGTCGAAACACTGCTTTCAGGTGTTCCATGTGTTGGTCTAGCGTCGCACTCGTGATAATAATGTCGTCCAGATAACCAAACGCGTGCGGTTCCAATTCTGGTCCGATGACTTTGTTCAGTGCTCGTTGAAACGTCGCAAGCGCTGAATGTAGCTCGAACGGCATTACGCGCCACTGAAACAGGCCACGTCCTGGCACAGTGAACGCAGTATACTCCTTCTACTCTCTTCCATCGGGATTTGCCAGTACCCATTCTTCACGTCCAAGCTGCTAATTAATTTAGCGCTGCTCAGTCGATCCAAAATGTGTTGGATTCATAGGAGTGGGTATGCATCCGGTACCGAGCGCGCGTTAAGTTGCCGATAGTCCACGCAAAGTCTCCACTTTCCGTTTTCCTTCTTTACGAGCACGATTGGCGCGCTGTGTGGGCTGTGCGACGGCTCGATGCACTGCTTCTCTATCAACTCGTCGATCTCCCTGTTTATTACCTCCTGAATTTTCGCGTTTTTGGGAAAGTAGCGCTATTTTATGGGTCGATCACCTCGCATTATAATCTTATGGGCGGCGATGTTAGTCGGTCTCGTTATCTTCTCGAATGCGAGCACCTCCTTCTTTAAGAAATTTTCGACTTCCGTCGCATCCTCAATGGATGTGGGTTGTTCATTTGCGGTCTTTTCGCCTTCCTCAGCTCTCTCTACTTCGCGTAACATCGTGGTACATGCAGCCTTCGTTCGAGGACGAGTAACTCGCTCCTATTCTCTTGATCGCCCACCTTTACTACCGCCTCTACCGCTTCTGTGACCGATATTGGTCTGCCCTCTCCCATCACCACTCTCTTGTGCACTCTTAGCGACCGCTCGATTCCCAGGGTGTTCGCTGCTCTAATGCATATAAAACTTCTTGTTGCTCCTGTATCAACCGCCGCTATTACTGCTCTACCATCCACTGTTGCTCTGGCGATTACTCGCCCTTCCGCTTGCTTGAGAATTGATATTACATTGACTAAGGTTGCATTACTGGAGACCCCACTCTTCGTCGCGAATGGGGTCCTTGGCCGTTTACGTTGCCCACGGCAACAGTCTGATGTTCGGATATTCCGCCGACCACACGTCCAACAGAATTGCTGGATATTGTTCCGACATTCGTAGGCGAAATTTCCGTCTTCGCCGCATCGTCTGCACGCCGTTCGTTGGTTTACTCGGCTAGATTCTTCGCTTTTACGTTGTTGTCCCGTAGGTGGCACATAATCGCCTCCATCCTGCCGTCTCGCTGGCATCGTATACCTCTCTCTTCCCTGCTCCTCTCGGATAGTGCAGTTGCGCTCTTCGCTTCATCTCGGGGTTATTGCGCGGGGCAATGCTCGTTGCTACTCCTTCTCTGCTACAATATTCTCATAGTCTTCTGCCAGACTTACCAACTCTCCAAGAGTGTTGAACTCGGTTTGTTTAATATACAGCTGGTATTCGCTTCGGCAATTCTTATAGATGCGTCGAAGCTTTTGTGCCTCCGTATAGTCGGAATGCCGCATTAGCCCTTGTAGCGCTAGTACATAGTCTTTAAATGCCTCTCTGGGCCGTTGAACACGCTGCCGTATCTCATCAACGAGTCTTTCGAAATACCGGGAATTCAAGAAGAACTTCAGGAAATCTCGCTTACACGTCTCCCAGTCTCTCCAGTGGCCGTGATTGTTTCGTAACCAGACGAGGGCTCTATCCTTAAATAACTCGGTTAATGCTCGTGGAAGTGCGTCTCTTTCTATCTCGTGCTCGTCGGCTAACTCTTTGACGCGTTCGATGAAACCCAGCGGGTCCTTGCCGCCATCGTATTTGACGCCCCATTTGCATACGCGGTCCATGATAGTTGGGGCTGATCGTTGTGAGTCGACGTATACTGGATACATGGGCACGTTCGGCGTTCCTCTTTTGCTGTCGTCGTTGATGGGTTGTTGTGTAGGCGGTAGTAGTAGCACTTCGGGTCTCTTCGGCGTTAGTGCATTCCCCGCGCTTGTAGACCTCGTATGCTTAAGCGCTAAATCAGTGACCCGATCGCGATGGTCCTCAGTCTCCCCTTCCCCTTGTACAAATGTAGAGAGGCGTTTACGCAGCTCCTCGACGGTCCCCGAATTGTCAAGGGCGAACTCCCACCCACTTTTTTTTCAAAAAATTTTTTTATTTTATTATTATTATTTTTTCGTTTATGTTCCTTTGTTTCACGTTACCCTCTTATTGGTAAGGAATGTTTGATTACTTGCAGAGTTCTTAATTTCTGGGCTTTACCCTGTGTCTCTATCACTTTAAAGATGTCTTTGCACTTTTGCTTGGTAGTTTTCCAAATCACTTCACTTAATTTTTTTTATTATCTGTGAGTTCTCCTCCTTGGCCCTTACTGCTTCCTTTATTTATAAGGGCCCCACGTTGGGCGCCAATTGTATCGAACCCGGTTTATCCGGTCTATAGCTGGGCTGTGACTCAGTCGGATGTTGGGTTCCCTTATCCAAACGTTAAAATAAATACGCGAATGATTCTTATAGTGACGCTTCTTTATTTCGCCGCTGCGTTTGCACGTCGCACCAATATATAGTATTTCCTTGGCGGCGTTTCCACGTCACACCATATAAGTACTACTTGGCAGCGTTTTCACATCACACCAATATAACTTATTGCTTTGGCAGCGTTTTCACGTCACACCATAACCTTAACTACCTACTAAGCAGCTTAGTCTGCATAATCTTGGCTTAGCCATTCCAATCTGCGTTTGCACGATCGACTGGAGTATACGACTACTCTACCAGAAGTGATTTCAAATTACATATGCTGCTCTATTTATACTGTCCTGCACGCAGGCAGACAGTTATCCTAACAACATTGTTGCTAATATTTTCTTTACTTCCTTTTACTTGTTCATACCTAAGTACGCATATATGTACTTCAAATTTCCAAATATAGATATGTACATATGTATTTCGATTTCACGTTTGTATGTATATTATTAGCAATTCGTATAATATGTATAAATAAATTCAACAGTTCTACATTTATATCTATATATATATATATATATATATATATATATGTATTTAACAATTCAACTTGGGGTCTTCACAATGTGTTTGCGCCAAATTAGTCTCCTATCCAAGTGTATTCCTATATGTCACCTCATTGGCTTGTGGAATATGGACATTATTTAATTTGTTTGGGGGGGCATACTTGCGGTCTGAATGAAAATGTTGTATGTTTACACTTCTGTTCGTTGACTTTGACGCTCTGTTGGGACATTTATTACGACTTACTAAGGCGGTATTATCAGCGAAGGTGGATGTGAGTATATCCTTGCTAGTTGGAATATCTGAAGTGTATATGATATGCAGCATAGGCCCAAGTACACTACCTTGAGGAACGCCAACCGTTATCGACATGTCTTCTGAAGTGAAATTAGATACTTTTACAGCAAATTTTCTGTTAGTTATGTATGATTCAAATATTTTGTGGAATTCCGGCGGCAACAATTTTTTAATTTTATATATAAGACCGTCGTGCCACACTTTGTCGAATGCTTGTGCCACATCGAGAAAAATTGCAGAGCAGTACTCTCTGAGCTCAAATGCCCTTCTGATTTCATTTGTAATTCGATTAACTTGTTCAATTGTACCATGTTTTTCTCGGAAGCCAAATTCGTGTGCTGGTCAGTGTTGCCAGAACTGTTTGGACGAACCGGCTAAATCGGCAAATAAAACCGACTAAAAACGGCTAAAATGTTTCAACTAAATTTTACATGATTTATTTAAATAAATCACGAGTAAAAGACTATTTCTTGGAGAGAAGTTACAAATTCGAGCCGGAAAAAATTTGGGAGTGGGCAAAAATGATGTTTTGTAATTTAGGCAGAATTGAATATGCGCTATCTGCGAAGACAATATCTACATATAATATCTATTCTGTTTGTTGGCACTATATCCAAACACAAACGCATCTTAAGTGTCTTAACAGTGAAACAATTTCTTATTTTCTAAGTTTGCGAATAAAACTTCACACTTAATATTATGACAATTATAACGAACATTTTATGAAGAAAATCCCTTCTTCTTTTAAAATAAAAATAAGCGAAATCGGCCCAATTTCATACAACCCTGCCTGACATGAAAATTTTCTCCACGATAAGGCTAGTAGCCATTTCTAACAGATTTTGAGTCCCTTAGTCAAAAATGGAAACATATGTATATACATATTTGAAATTTAAGAAAAGAAGACAAATAGCAAAATCGGCTAAAACGGCTAATTTTTTGCTGCAAAACGCCTAACAAATCGGCTGCCGGCTAAATGGAAATTTCTCCGGCTGTTTGCTATCGCAACCGGCTAAATCTAGCCGGAAAACGGCTAAAATGGCAACACTGGTGCTGGTATTAAATTTCGTTCATGGAGAAAGGGAGATATCTTTGATAGGATACTTTTTCGAATACTTTGGAAAGACAGGGCAGTAAGATTATTGGTCTGTATGAGGACGGCTGTGTTGCGTCTTTTCCAGGTTTGGCTATCATGATAATCATCGACCTTTTCCATGATTTCGGAAAGTAACCGAATTTGAGGATAGCGTTGAAAAGGTCAGAAAGAATTGCTAGTGCAACATACGGTAGCTCTATTAGCATTTTCGGAGTTATAAAATCAGCACCCGGCGATTTCTTTGAATTAAGCTGCTTCACTCTAGCTTTTACTTCTAAAGAGTTCGTCTTGCTAGGTGTGTATAGCTCATTTGTATTTTTGGTTTGCCGTGGCAGCCTGAAGTAGTTCCTTGGGCAGTTTGGCTGAAACACATTCTTTAAATGGTGTGAAAAACACTCGTCTCTCTCCTGCTCACTACGAGTCCAAATTGTTTGCTCTTTGTTATTTTTTGGATTATAATATTTTAGTTTGTTATTGTTTTATTCAGCTGTTGTGTTGCA
>NW_023466849.1:0-7142 GCF_013731165.1 Rhagoletis pomonella
ATTTTTGGTGAACTTTAGCTTACTTACATTGGGGTGGTACATAATGTCGACAAGCATTGAGAACTGGCGGGACAAGAATGTCGATATTTCATATTTTAAGATCCGACCAAAGCGAATTCAAATAAGGTGATAGCGGCAGCACAACAACAAAAACTGCACTTACAAATTTTACACTCGATTACAATCAGAACATACAAAATGTACAAAAAATTGGCCTTGAAACCAGCTGCTCCGGTAATACCACTTTGTATGAATTCGCCTTGAATCCGACTGTAAATGCGGAAATTATAACAAAAGATGTAAAATTTTAGGCAACAAAATTTCGATTTTGTCTTTCAAAAATAATTTAGATTCTGTGGTTTATGGCAAACTTTTTTTCTGGCACGGTCTAATGTACTTATGTATATATATATCAAAGTAGACGTGCAAGCATACACACCTACATTCATTCAAAATAGGAACAAAAGTGAAGCAGCCAAATAAAATCGGTAAATGCTGAAAATGGCAAACTTTTATTAATAAAGTTTTGTCATGTTTAATTACGGATATGTTCGTAACAAAATTGTAACAGCAACAACATATATGTACATATGTAGCTACAACAAAAGCGTAGGCACATAAGACGTAATATAAAGCAGTATAAAACTTATAAAAGAAACTATTGGCAACAAGAAACAAAAAGACACACAAACAAACAAGTAAAGGAGGCAAAATGTTACACATACGCACTGACATACGTACGTACAAAAGTAGTAGTTATGTGACATTGCAATTCACAGTCGAATATTCGCTGCCAGTACCTACATACCACTGACTAAAGTAAAAACTTTAATGAAAATGAAAAACTCAATGTGGCATGCAACATGTGCAACCAACAGCAACAACAAACGTATGAATATCAAAACGTGCACGTGTATATGGTAGGTATATATACAAATCTACATGCATATATGTATGTACATATACATACCTACAAAATTTTATTTCATAATTTTGTGTATGCGTGCGTGCATGCCTCTGCTTCTGGCCATGTCGCCATTGGTAAGTGAATTGCACAAAATTTTAGTGAACTTAACATGCCACAATAATGTGTGGCATAATGGGCGACAGTTGGAACAGCTGTGTTGTAATTTCATTTCCTTTTTCGGGTTTTTGTTCTTCTTGCTGTGCTTTTAACCACTTCTTTTTGCTTCTGCTACGTGTTGCATGCATTATATTAGAATTTTTACTTTGAATGACGCCCATTACCGACTCGGTTGGTCTGCGTCATTCGCACAGCTGGAAGTTGAAAATGCAAATATTGCTGGAAATGTTTGTTGATTGCTAAATTTTCTAATTAAACTACCAATAAAGGGCATTTAAAAGTACCGGAAGCAAAATCTAAAATTTGGAAATTGTTTTAAAGAATTTTAGAGAAGTATTTGTAAGTGAAATTAAATTTTGGAAAGAGGAAATTTGAACTGCCTTACATTAGTTAAGGTCAGCATAGAACGTTGTTTCCATTAAGAATTTCAGTCGCCTGCAGGTGAATCTTATCAATCAACAACATGCACAACTATCCTCAAACCGACGGCTCAAAGAGTGGATGGCAACTTCATATGCTTTGCTCTTTTGGGTGTAATGGCAACGGTCTTTCAATCGGAAGTCATTGTAATACTGAAAGTTGCAGACTGGATAATTAGCGAAAGGTGGCGCGGACATAAAATCAGGATGTGCAGGGATAGCCAAGCTGCTCCAAGGACGATGGTAACCGCTCGCAACTCTTCCAAAATAGTCCAGGGATGTACAAGATGGAATGAGCTCGAACTTGTGTAGGTGCCAGGACACTATGTTCAACACAACGAACGAGTAGGCGAACTGCAGTACTCTGAACCGTTCAATTGGACCGAAGCCAATTTTTGGTGCCCATCATGGCGGGAACGTACCCGATCAAGCAACTCATATATAAAACTCATAAAAGCCGTTGGTATCGTATTTACACCTGCAAAACACCCAAGTGTTTCCTTAAAAAGCCGGACTGAGTGGTAGAAAAATTCCTTCTTAGACAAATAAGTCTACGAAACCTGATAGGACTGTTCACATTTTATGAGAACGACAAATGGCCATCCACTGCGTACATATTGTTTGGAGGGTAAGGATAGTACAGAACATTTTCCCTGCCAGTGTCCGGCCTTCGCCAAACTTAGATGGTATATTTTTGGTGGGATGTATTGGGAATGGACGAAAGATTTATAAGGGAGTCTGGTATGTTCGCATAGGAGCAATGAATTCTTTTCCCACCTATCCCTTTCCCTCTAAATCCTGTCCCTAGGCCTTAAGTACAATGGGAAATATTGCCTGAGTGCTTGGAAAAAGTTGTTTTTCTTGATTTTTCGACACATCCTCAAACATGCCAAATGGACCTGAAGAGACAAGACTTCAAGAAAGATGTCTCCATAACCGAAGCCACTACAAAAATTATTACGGTTATCTTATGGCCTATGATGCGTTGGCAACATTTTTTGATTACTTTTGAATGTTCATTTTTGTTGCATCAGTAAGATTAATTTTCTTCGAAAAGCAGTAAAACTATCCAAAGATTAGATATCCAAAATTGTCTTAAGGGTTTAGCTATTTCCCCAAATTGTGAATACAGCAAGCCTAAAGCAAGAAATAAATTTCTCCAGCAGTACATATTACTAAAAGAAACCCCTGAGTTGAAAAGTAGATTGGGATTGGCTTTGAAAAAGGGATTGCGATTGGGATTCCGATTAGGAATTGGGATTGCCGACAACATATATGTATGCAGGAAGCCAACAATACATACTAGCACCAACAGTGCAATGCATGCTGACTAACATGCGAGAAATTCCCGCCACCGGCTGTAAGTCTCGGTGGGTAAGCAGGAAGTATGTCACGTTAACTTTGACAAGCATCGAGTTCGAAAGTGCAGGATGTACATACCCATATAGTTTCTTAAAAGCGCTAGCTATTTTCAGAAAGCCCGCCAAAGCAATGTGGCAATGCTCGTACAATATCTTCTTTATAATCTGCTCAACACAGAAGCGTCTATAGCACTTTACTACAGCATACACTATTTTGCATAACTCGATATACTTTTTTCAAGTCAAGCTCCTATTTAAAAGTACTCCCAAATATGTCACCCTTTCTCCTTTCATCGCCTTCCTGCTTATCGGAAATCAGACTGTTTGGTAAAGTCAAAAAATTATTTCAATAAAAAGTAAAAGAGTACCGCCTTTTAAGCATTTTCCTTTGTTCTTTAAGCTTCTTTGATACTTTCTAGTAGAACTCAATGAATGACAGGAATACCTTCACAGGCGTCTGTCGATGTTATGACAGTTGTCAGGAGTGCACGTGTTATTTATGTCAACAGCTCTTTCAATCGTTCAGCCGCAGTCAGCACAAGTTAATCTCCTCAGCTCTGCACAAACCTCAAACTCTGCTGAAAAAACTTTGCTGTCTGAATTAATGTCAAGAAAATAAATTCGCAGCTCAGGAGAAATGGTCACATCAACTATTTGTCAGCAGCGGGTGATAAGGAACGTAACAAAAATTACATCACCAAATAACGTTGACAACAACATAAAGCGGTGAAAGAAAACAACAACAACGCAGGCAGCAACAACATAGTACTTTTTTTTTATTCCACTAACGTTGAGGTAGGACTTTTTGCCTGGCAACCAAGTAGCTTCGCATCCATTGCCATCATCACCACGACGAGGAGACCCATCAATAAAATACACTTTGAATTACGAGTTGCGGACATTTGCATACGAGCAAAACAACAACAAAAGCGGGAGCGACCTTATCGCTGAAAACATTATCTCACTCACATCTCACAACTTCGACTCAGTCAAACAATCTGCTGGATAATCGAAACGAAACAACCAGCTGAAGTTAAAGCTGAAGGAACAACAAACAAATGCAACTGTACGAGTATCAAAAGAAGCGGCAGACAGGTGAAGTGAAGGTTTTTGCATGGCTGCCATTTAGCTCGTGTAAAAGATGGATGACGGGACGTGCATAAGTATGTGCGGAGAGAGGCAGCAAAAAGCGGCGGTGTGGCGCTGTTGCACTTTGAAATGTCATATGAAATGGCAGTGAACAGCGCTGGCGACGGAACGGCGAAGGTAGTGGCGCTGCATGCATGCAAAACTTCAAGTTAATTACAATTCGTTGCATGCACCGCCCGTTGTAAATTGCAAGTGCTGGCGCACTGCTGTTGTTGTTCAACCCAGTCTCGTAGCAAAGGTTGCTATTTCTGCTCAGCAATGCATCTTCTTTATCGCCTTTGCAGCGCAACAACAGCAGCAACAACTTTACCATATCCAGCATATCTCTTGGACATCGCGCGCTACTCACGCTCACCTCTCTCCCCCCGGCCAGCTACGGCAAGTTGCATATGAGCGCGTGATAAAGATCTATGGAAACAGGTTTGTTTGCGGGCGGTTACCACATATCACCCCCCGCAAACACACATGCACACACACACACACACACACACATTAACGGCGGCTTATTGCAATGTACAGCTTACCAGCCACCGCTCGTCGTCGGTCGACAGTTGAGAAGACAGTTACAATATTTTAATTACGAGTACGCGTCCAGCGCGCCAATGAATGACGACAGGAGCAGTGCATATAAATTTTCGGTTATCTACTCGCTTGGAAGGGACTGAAAAAAGTCTTTGTGGATAGCAGCATAGAAGCGTATGTGTGTATGTGTGTACGATAGCATAGCGCAGACTTTGTTGGCATTCAGGCTGCACTTCCAAATAGGTTTGGTAATGGAGTGTGGTACGAATAATTAATGGTTCTGAAAACGTACTGAGAAGGTTGGAGGGTAATTTTTAGAAAAACTGAAGATGCTGTTGTGCACATACATGTGTACATAATTAAATTTCGAAACCAAGGCTTGCATTGGTAATTAAAAAAAATCGATAACATCAACAATAAATTAATCGATAACGACAAAAATTTGCTTATCTGAAACTGCAACGACAAATAAATTGGTGTTATCAAATAATTTTGTGTAAAAGCTATCGATAGATTAGTCGTTAAAAATATCGGTAGCCCAAAATAACAATCATTCTTTATGTTTATCTAAGTAGTCTGCAAATAACAGTTATTTTATTTATAAAAGTAATAAATAAAAATCAGGCACTGACCTTTATTTTTTTATCATTTGTATAAGTCGTAGTAAACGTTTGTTTCCATACACCTTCTTAACTGCGAAAAATGTTAATGACTTTTATACGAATGATTTAAAAAATAAAAGTCGGTGACTGATGTTTATTGATGACTTTTACAAATAAAAGTCTTCAATAACTGTTATCTAAGACATATAATATAAAAATAAAAAATAATTGTTATTTTAGATTTATAATATAAAAATCAAAAATAACTTTTATTTATTTCTTTTTGGATTTTGCTTAAAAATTTATTTTGAAATTTGAGTCCCGGTGAAAAAAGAAATCGATTGGTATGTATCACTTAGTTGTTGAACAAAAGTTAAAAAAATTAACAAAAATTATACATTACATATATCGAGACCTATTTATAGAAAGGCGAAATTTCAGTTCTTTAAAATTATTTGGTATATTATAAAAGAACTTACTAAAGTTCGAAGGACGAAAGCTAAGTGATGAAGCAGATTCTTTGTACAAATCGTCCAAATTTAAGTTTCCTAAACCCATAAAAGCTGTTGATTTATTTATCAGGTTGAGCAATTGGGTATATGACCGCAATAGTAAGCTAAAATAGACGTTCACAGAGTAAAAGTTCTCTCTGTCCGAACTTCATCCATTAATATTATAAAATCTAAAGAATGCTTTAAAACTCTCTCCCGCGGATACGATTTGGTTGCGACTGCTGTAAACCCACGTGAACAGTGCTTCTCGTCCATTATTTCATTCGATTAGCTCTCATATGCGCAGTTCTCAAAAGGTTTAGGAAAAATTTCATTAAATCTTTTTTTCTATAATCAAATCTTTATTACAAAACTTTGTAGCAATAAAGCTAATAACTTTAGTTTTCCTACAGTGCAAAATGATTCGAATAGAGCAAGCTAGCTGGATAAAAATCTGCACTGAATTTTTGTATTATAAATATTGAAAATGACAATCAATATTCTCATTCTGATGAATTTGATAGCATTTTTGCATGATTGCCACTCAATACAAAAACGAAAGGAGCAAAGAATGCAAAATGGACGGCCTCGTGACTCTCAGTAAGTTCTTTTGGAAGCGCTTTTAGCTGTGGAAATTACATTCTGGGTTTAACAACTCAAAACTTTTGCTACTTATTAGTGCCATCTCTGGCAGTGTCACTTCCACTGTCTAGTGCCTTCGTTGCTCTTCAACCCTCGCTTAACCGCTTTTTGCTCGTCGCCACCAGCAAAGACATCAATATGGGTAATTCATTACTTACATGTCACTTGCCACTGTTAATTGATAGTAAATATTTATGTTAGCCTTGCTGGCTGTCAAATACTTGTAGCATGAGCAACATACGCTCTCGAGGCGCATATTTTCACACGCAATATTTTTTGAAGTATGTATAAATATCAGTCAATGCGAAGAAAAAACATAGCAAGTGTTTTTTGATTGGCTGCGGATTATTTTTATAAAGCGCGAACATATCACGACGGTAGTTGTATTATTTTTAGAGGCGAAATCATAACTAACTTTTAAAGCAAATAAAAATTTTACTAAGAGACTCCGGTCGATCGAAATCTGAGATGAAGTTCATCACTTCAGGGCTAAATCTATGAATTAGAAAATTGTTTTGACATACTTTTTGTTCATAACTTGTACCTTGCTGTGGTCATAGTAATGATATAATATTAGTTTGAAGGTATGCTGAGAAAAAATGTAAATAGGAAGTTTACAAAAAGGAATGAGAGCGACAATCACCAAATGCATCAGCACACCTGAACTATAAGCTTGAAATAGAGAGTTGAATAATTTGCCAATCTTAGGTCAATAAATTAAATCTAAACCCCTACTGAGTACTGCCCAACAGGCGATTGTAACGTAAGCACGGTCCGAAGAGCTGGCTGAACATCTAGTCTTCATACCCTCCCCGTAGAGATCAGCCGACAACATTAGCCAAAGGGGCATCACTGAACATGCAGCCAGGAGC
>NW_023466850.1:0-7142 GCF_013731165.1 Rhagoletis pomonella
TCTAAAGTTGCAAAATTTCTATAAAATAGTTAACCGATTTTAACAATATTATAATCAAAAGAAAAGTAATCGATTTACATTTCCTTTAATATATATTAACAGTTGCAAATCATTTGTAATGGTGCACAAAAATCCAGTTTCGTTACAACTTTGCAAAATTTTACCACTTTTTCACTGCTTATATATAGCTGTTTACAAAAGTTGCAAAGTTTTTATGAAAACGTAAAGCGATATTAACGGTGTTATAATCAAAAGAAAGGTAATCGGTTTACCTTTCTTTTGATATATATTAAGAGTTGGAAATCATTTATGGTGGTTCAGAAAAATTAAGTTTTCTTACAACTTTGCAAAATTTGACAAGTTGGACCTACACTTTGAAGGTGCTGAGGGCGGAAGGTACCCATGGTGCTCCTGGCGATGAAGAAGTTGAGGGCAGACGGTTTTAGCGATGAAGATGCAAGCGTTGAAGGTGCTGATCGTGAATCCCAAATTTATAAACAAACACAAATATCAATTCAAATTTATAAACATATAAAAAGGGTCAATACATACCTTAAGAATGTGACTAAGTCGCTGCTGTTTTGCAATCTAAAAGAAGAAATTACATTATAATTAAATAAAATTGTTAAATACATATCCTTACCTTCAAAATTTTCGCAAAGTGACATTTCTTCACATCATCCGATGTTTCTAACTTGCTCGCTCTAACGCATAGAATTCTTATTAGAGTACGAATTCTTATCGGGTATGTAGCTCTAACAAACGGAAATTTTTTGACAGTTCGAACAAAAAATTTGTAAGTGGGTGAGATGACTAAAAAGTTGTGAATGTGGTTGTAAATCGTTTGATTTTCAGGGGAAAGTGGTGAGCCGTGGCTGGCAGGGAACCCTGCAGGGAAAAGCTAAACCAGTATGCACAAATTCCAGTTCATGAACTATTATTTAAGGATAAAAGTCATACCAGTTTGTTATGAACCATAATTGCACCAGTTCCGCGCAGAAAAAAGTAAACTAGTTGGTAGAAATTCTAGTTCGAAAACTGGTATTAAATGGGAGAGTCATACCAATTCGTCATGGACTATAATTATACTAGTTCTCCGCAGTGAAATGCCAAACCAGCCAGTATAAATACTAGTTCATTAACCAGTATGTGCTAAAGCGACGGCGTACCATTTCGGCGATTTCGAACAAGTTATGCGATCAGCGATATCTGTCTTTGAATAGGCATAACCAAAACTAAAACTGGTTAATTGCTTTCATCACAAATGTCGGCTGTGGCGTCGAGTGAAGACTACCGATTCTGGTTCTGAGATCTCAGGTTCGAGTGCGCGTGAGGTTGTTAAAGTAAAGTAAGTAAATCAATTTAAATAATTATTTAAATTTAAATATAAAATAAAAATTGTACATAAATTTAATTTGATTTGGAAAAAACCTAAATACTCAAGTACCATAAAAAAATGAAAAAAAATAATTTTTTGGTTTTTGGTAAAACAATAAATTTAAAAAGTACACAAGAGATATAAATAAAAAAATAAACAAATAAAAAAAAGCAAAAATAAAAAAAGATTCGCCCACTGAGATTCGAACTGGGATCTCTTGATTTGGAGTGCCAAAGCTTTACTTTGTCGACCATTGCCACTGTTGCAGCGCCGCGAGCAAAATGACATACTTATGCTTTTCACGGGGGATGAATAGGCAGTCTATCCCGTCAACTGGAATGATGCTACTAGTATTTCTACTGGTAGCGTGCTGATGCAGGAGCGGACAATTGGCATCTCCTATGACACCGTCATGTTAAAAATACCAGTCGCTAACATTGAAAAAGGATACAATGTGAACTAGTTGGGCTGAAACGCAAACTGGTAGCATTCTGGTTCACAACTGGTAGCTTTCCCTGCAGGGAAGTTACATACCTGATGACAGTACGAATGGCAATTATAATAGGCAGGTTTTAGTTTTTTAAACTACATTTTTATTATTTATTCGGAACGTTGCGAAATTCCGTCTACTGCTAGAAACACAAAATAAAAAACATAACTTTTGCAACGATTCGTATGAATAAAAAAGATTTTCCGTACGTTTCCAAGGCAGTTAAAAAATGCGTAATATTTCGTCACTAAATTGATATCATAAATTTTGTGTCTCTAGTTCAGCTTTCGTCACTCGAAAATTTTACCTCAAGGAGGTGTTTTATTTGATATATTACACCAAGGCATATTAAACAAGGTAGAAGTGATTTTGACATTTCTCTCTTTTGAACACCGACTATCATGATACAAAAAAGAAGGTAGTTTCATTTAATGACATTCGTTGTTGTTGTTAACCATTTGACTTTTAATAAAATTATGACATTTCATCAAATTCATGCTACCTGATCACTAGAACAAATATTTTTTTTTTACCAGAAGATTTTATCAGTACATTCAACGATGTGGAATATGATGAACTAGAAAATTTTGCCGGCTACATGATTTCGAAAATGGGGTTGACGACTAGGTTTCAGAAAGCATGAAGAAAGTGTACGCTTACATATCGTCGCTTAAAGTACAAAACCGCGTATCGTCGTTCTGCAAAACCGCGTAATTGACATTTTTTGCCAAAAAATTGGACTTGCTCACACAAGCTCTTGGCTCAAGCCTTATCCATTCGTCCTGAAATGCGATTTCTTTATAAAAAAAAGGGAACCATTTTGAAATATGAGTGTTTTTACTTTCTACAAAACAATTTATTTACGCAGTTGTGCATTTTGTTGATAGACGGTTTTGTACTTTAAACGACGATCTGTTAGTTTATCGGAGGGCGATCGCTTCAAGCCGACTTCAGGTATTTTGTATAAATTAAGAATTTGTGAAATTTAATGATGATGCGCTAATCACAAACCCAAATTTTTTGCAAAGTCTTATGAGAAATTTAAAAGTAAATTTGAACCGAAATATAACAAGCAAGAAAGTCTAAGTTCGGGCGGAGCCGAACATTAAATACCCGCCGCAAGTATTAAATATATGATTTTCACCTTTCCGAAAGCTACCGCTACATGGTAAGCCGGTGTGTATCAATTCTGAGTAAATTAGCGTCCTTAAATTTCGAAATATTGAAGTTTCAAGCATTTCTGAAATTTGCCGTTATATAATAAGTGGTCGTAATTTTAATCTGATTCCAATAATTTTCAACGGTTTGCTTCTATGCGGCAAGCACAATAATCATACCGAGTATGGTACAAATTGGTAGAACGGTTACCGATATACATATATGTGATCATAAGTGGGCGGTGTCACGCCCATTTTCCAAAATTTTATCATAAACGTATTTCTTGGTAGAGAATTGTTGCAAGCATCAATTTTGAATAAATCAGCTTTAATATTTATCGATTTATCGAAGATTTCGTATTTCTCCAAATTACCGTTATATGGGTGGTAGGCGTGGTTATTGTCCGATTTTAAAAATTTTTGGCCATTTGGTATGCTGTAGCAAGACTAACAACTGTGCCAAGTTTGGAAGAAATTGGTGAAGCGGTTACCAAGATATACACATGTATCCATAAGTGGGCGTGGCTACGCCCATTTTCTAAAAATTTATAATATTCTTATTTTTCGTCTAAAAGTTATTGTAAATACCAAGTTTGAGTGAATAATCTTCAGTAGTTACTAAAATATCGCAGTTTTCGTATTTCTGAAAATTACCGTTATATGGGAGGTAGGCGTGGTTATTGTCCGATTTTGCCCATTTTCAATTCCATCCGTCCTACGGCCGATATAAGTATACGTACCAAGTTTCGTTAAGATATTTTAATGTTTACTCGAGTTATCGTGTGCACAGACGGACGGACAGACGGACGGACGGACGGACAGACAGTCACCGCTTAATCGATTTCTCTTTTCATTCTGATCATTTATGTATACATTTGTCTATATCTCTCTCGATTCGTTTTGCCTGTTACAAACAACCGTTATGTGAACAAAGTTATAATACCCTTGTGCACAAGTGCGCTCGGGTATAATAAGAAAACAAAAAAATAACAGAATTATTGCGCGCGTGGTTTTTATTACAAAATGAAAAGAACAATTACGATGAGGTCTCCTTTAACAGTTTACATTTTAAATATTTTTAATAAAAAAAAGGTGCGAACCACGTAAGTAAAAATGTACCAAACACTGATAATGGTATTTGATTTGCAATGTTATTACATTGGTATAAATAAGGGAAAGAAAATACTCCGATTTATTGCTTTAATATTATCAAAGTGGCAAGGCCGTTGATAATACTCACAATTTATGAAACTTCAAAAAATTTTATTATCCGTCAAAAGTTGTTTATTGAAACTAGCTTCTTTTTTGTATCATGCCGACTATAATGTCAAATGATGAATAACTTTTAACCCTTTTCAAATTGGCATTTTCTAACTTTCATTAAAAACTCAATTGTGTGCTTTAAGGTAGTTGTTGATTTTTTTTTTGTTTTTCGACCACATGCATTTATAGATACATACATATACAAAAATGAAAAGGAGCAGGAACTACGAGCGTTGCATTGTGTGGAAAGTGAAATTTTTACTAGCAGAAATTAGCTAGCAGAAGAAGAAGAAGAATAAATGTCAATTGGTTTAGCACAAACAAAAGTAAAATGAGTGGAAATCAAAATATTAATGATGTACTAGACTGTGTAAGTGCTTGTGTGTAAAGCAAAGAGTTTAAAACTGAATTATAAATAGTAAAATGTTTACAGCAGAATATCAAAAGGGTGCAAGAACTATTCACTTGCAAGTTTTTACTAGCTTTGCGTTCAGTAACTTTTTCTGCTAGTTTTCTCTTCTTCTTAATTTCACGCTCTATTTTGTTTTTACGTTCTGTCTGCAATGTTTTACTGGAGAAGTTACTATACAAACCTAATATTATGCACACATAACCGCGTCAGGACCTAGACTTACACTGACATACATACGTATGTAGAAGAAAACATTAAATCGTTTTTTATAAGAGGGGATGTTTTTTAGAAGTAAATATTGAACTAAACGCGCAAAAACATTGGGCAAATAGAAACAAAAAATGTTTAAAACAGTTTCATAAAACATTTATTTCATTTAATGACGTGGTTTCCTTTATGAGGTATTCTTTTCTGTCCATATGTATATGTGCATATAAAATGCGAATGCAGCTAAAATTCTTTGAAGGTAATATTGAAGTAATCCTTAAAATTAGTATACGTACATACATATGTATGTATTTTTGCTGATGCATTTCCATGGCGAAATTATAAGCGGGTGAAGTAATAAAAAAGCTTTCTTGCTTTATTTTCCTGACATGCGGTTATCTTATACAAATTTTTAAAGGCAAATTTTCAAATAAGATAGGGTCAAATCTTTCATCTCGGTCTTATTACTACACCTGGTATAATTTCACCATGATAAAGTTCAATTGATGCTAATTTGTAGCAAACATAGCACGCGCACCTCATAGGGTTAGTTTGTTTGTTTACAGTTTTTTGACATTATAACTAGCTACAGGAGAGTTCGAGCTAGTCGTCACTTCTACCTTGTTAAATATGCCTTGTATTACACAATACGTTAGTGTGGCCTTGACTTTATTACACGAAGGGGAGGGACTTAGAAAAAAACTTTTATTTTATTTTATTTTTTTTACTGGGCTCGACTCCTAACCCTGCGGAACGATAGGGCGCACTTCTAACCACTGCACCACAGCGGCCGCTATGCTATTAAAATAAGCTAAAGCTAAAGATGCAACAATTTCCCAACTGCATCAGCACGATTACAAGTGTTTATAGGTTTAATATAAGTATATCAAGTTTCAATTTACAATGGTTTCGCACAACGTAATCTGTATTAGTGGTTAAATTAACATCTCTTTTATTATATTAAATTTGGATTATTGTCGATAAACCTCTAAAAGAACCCATAGAAATTATACAGCTTATTTTCTAATTTGGTGCTGGAGTACAAAGGGAATGCTGGTGTTCGTGTATCACGAACAAATAAAGCGGAAGACTGTATGTATTAATGATTAAAAGGGGAACATTTGTTGCTATTATGATTATTAGGTGTATTGTTACAGCCTTCCTGACAAAAGCAGCGCACAAAGAAACTACCCCACAACAACTCAAAGCCAAGCTATTAGAAGAACAGCATGCGCAACGTCAGCACACCCACCCTTGAGGAAACGTGCTTCCTGTTGGCTCTTTCCATACTGGATTTGAGCTTTTTAATCCCAAAAGAATATTCGCATGTTTCGGTTTTCCAAAGCGGATTTGCATCAATATGGACACGAATAATTTTTTATGCGCCAACTTCTTCCATTTACTGGTAATTGAATGTCAACCAGCCGTAAACTAATTAACCATTCAACGAGAAGCTTAGCTAAAGGCTGGTGATCCATGGAAATGTTTAACTGGTTGACAACGTGGAATTATGTATGTAGTTTCTCAAAGCATTTGGGATTCATACATTAGCTAGCAGTTTCCCTTCCTTCGTTTGTTAGTGGTATTCCTCCTTGTCGTTACCGAAACATCGTGAAGATATTCATCTGTTGGTGATACCAATTAAAATTGGTTACATTAACGATAAGGTCAAACACATAAATAAATGAAATCTCGATCGTCGATGATCGAAACGCAACAAGTAAATCCTCCGTAAACAACTCTGTATGTATTTGCGCAGAAGCAATGTTGCCACTTATTTCCATTAAGCGTCGTTCGAATCGTAATATTTGTCGAAGGCGAGTTGCTTTTAGCATTTAGGTTCTTAGGTACAGAATGTTGTATAAGTAAATGTACATTTAGAGCTAAATGCACATTTATCATTCAGTATAAGTATAAGATTGCAGTTTCGTAAAAGGGCCAAGTGCAAAAATTGAATTTTACATGCACTAGAGGATAACATCGTTTTTCCAATTTCTTTATTTAACAATGCAGTGCCACTAAAGTTGTTATGCTCAGTTTCTTAATAGTCCATTTACAATTGTTTACACATTTATCAATTTCGAAAGTAACCCATAAAACAGGTTATGAAATTAGCCCTGAACAATCAAGTCAGGGATTTCATTTGTACAGAAGTATGTGTTTTTCCTTTATTTCCTTTTAAATATCATAAATGAATGACAGCTGATAATGAGTAATGAGCCGGTGAGAGATCGA